>NC_090173.1:33756535-34056535 GCF_024679245.1 Pseudorasbora parva
AACAGAATGATGCACGTTCGGATTTATTTCCTCAACCAGAGCCGCAGTTCATGGGAGGAGCCCGAGTGTCAATCACAAGCGAATACGTCATCAAAACTATATAAAGCCCGCTGTCTTGACGCCGAGGTTTACTTCGGTGAATGAAACGACAGTGAAAGTAAACTGAGCTCAGAGAGAATTACCAAATAGTGTTTATATATTTAAAAAGAGATTAGAAGTTGTTTAAATAAATAAGAACAATGGATGTCACAGCTGAGGCCAGGCAGATTATGGTCCAGGCTTTGAGTAAAATATACAGCTCGCGCACCCAGCGTGGTGGACTTCGACTCCACCGGAGCCTGTTGCTGACGCTCGTCATGAAATCCGCAAGGGACATATACCACTCTGCCCGACTGACAAGCGAGAAAAATGGACAATCCGACACACTCGGTGCCACAGAGAACACATCACAAACAGAAGAGCCCATGGACACAACGAGCTCCACGACAACACCTCTGCGCGCGATAGCGACACAGCCCACCGAGGACGGGCAAAGGTCCGGACTCGAGGGTCATGGACATCCACACGACCCTGCAGGACTCACGGTGGACAAAGAAAACTGCAACCCAAACAGACAGGACCGTCACTCTAGAAAGCGACGGAGCAAAACAGCCACAGATCCTGACTTCCTACCATGCAAAAAAGCCAAACTGGAGTTTGTGGAGGCCAGAGGAATTCTTCAGAATAATTCCACAAACTGCGGTAGAGCGCTGGACTCATTGTCACTTGTACCATTGCCAAGAACAATTGTCTCATTTTGAAAAGACTAACACCAATGGCAGAACACAAGGACAGTAAAGTGAACTTTGCGCACTACTGAGGGAAGAGTATTTCGGCGCACAACTGCTACCTGCTGTAGTATTGGGGGCACTTGACTAACGTGGAGAAGTCTGTGGGTGATTACTCACAGTGGAACAATGTGACAGCTGATTACTCATCATCGGAGAGCGGGTTGTATTGGAAAACGGCGTGACTCTTGGTGCTTGTTCAAACTGTCGCGATTCTCTGATTCAGGACCTTCTACGAGAAGTGCTAGCCTACTGAGAGAACTTCCACGGACATTCATGTTGACTTTATCTATTTATTTATTTGCCAAGAATGTTTTCTGGCAGCACAATGTGTTGTTCAGTTTGTATGGTCCTGACAATATTGTCCAGTTATGTAGGCTACACTGACAGTGTGGTCTCCTTGCCATACTGAGCTGTGTTTTTGGAACATTGTAGCTGGTTTCTTACTGATCCAAGCTAGTAGACCATCAGCCAGCTGGAACATTGTGAATGATCAACCAGGGGTTTTCCAGCAGGTCAACAATGATAAGCTACGACAAACATTGTGATGTCATGATCTATCTACCTCAATTTTGTACAATAAAATATTCTCTATCTCATTTTTGTGTGTGACGCATTGTGTATCTTGAGATCGGTTTACTCAGGAAATGATCTGACGGAGCCAGCTAGGCGTGTAGTTGTATATGCGCTCTGTTGAAAGTATTCAACGTCACGTGACCGGAGGTGCGGATGGCTCGCGGGCAGGAGCTGTTCGCGGAAGGCAGGAAGCGGTGAGCACATCAGGCCGGATAATCGCTGTCGTCTCTTTTCACACTCCCACTTCTTTTTAACCTCCATAACCGGTTCAGGATATGGGGAACAAAAGAAGAGAAGCTGTAAAACGTTTAAGTCGTTTACGGAGTAGGCCTATTATGGCCCAAGTGTTGTTAAAACAAACTTATAACACTGCTTTTATTAGGCTAGTCATCGCCCTTATCCTGCTTATCTATTTAAAGCCTACGTTAAACTTTTACTGGTATGTTTGTAAATGTATGTGTTCAACCAAATATCACAATACGATCGGGTGCGACTTTTCAAAATAATATAGTTTTCAGCAGTAACGTAATAAAATCTTCGCCCGCAGCGTAAATTGTCTTGTCTTTTATTAGGCTAAAGCTAGTCAAATCATAAAGTGCATATAAATGTTTTCCCCATTCTATTTATACCTATCATATAGGCTATGTTTCCTACAGCGCTTTATTAGCACTCGCCGACAAGTTTCTAACGTAGGCCTAACATAATTTAAAAGTTATTATAGGCTACACTTATGATAAGCTATTCATCTGTATGTGAGCCATATATTTGTTGGTGACCCGGCAAAATCATGCCCCGTGTTGGATGGATCATGGAGTAAGGGAGCAGGAAGCAGGACAGGCGCGAGGGAGGAATGTGCTAGTGAGCGGAAGGATGTATTAATAGACTAGAGGAAGGAGAGCACCCTTCACACATCCGCACATCTGGCCGGCATACAGCAGACAGCCAGGGGGAGGGGGAGCTGCTGAATGCCTGTGTGGCCCATCGATTGTCCTACTAATGGAATGAGCCTCCCCCTCCCTTCCCTTTCTGAAACCCGAGCCTCCAGTGTCTGAAATCTCACAGGAATGCACTGTTAGCTCCTGCAATCTCCTGACCAAACGACTTTACAGCACTCGGATCAGCAGAACTACATATAGGCTACACAAAGACATGCAGGATCAGAAAAGGACAGAGCAAGGGTAAAACAAAAGGAACAAGCTACTCATTTAGGCCTATATGTGGGATATTCAGTCAGTGATTACATTTTAAAAGCTATTCATATTTAACATTTGAAATGGACTAACCCCCGGGTTCACACAGGCAAGATTATCCCAGTCTAAATGCTATGTCTGAGCTATTTAGCTGAAAGCAATGTGCACTGAAAAATCTTAGATTGAGTCAGTGCCTTTTGTTCTTGGTCTAAAGATGCACACCAGTAGGCTAATTTGTGTTTTTGTAAAACACGTTAATAAAAACCTTTATGAAATGCCTTCATTTAATTAAGACCTAATTCTGGCTTAATATAAGCCCTCTCTGAAACCTGGCCCAAAAGTGTGAGCATTTAGCTGTATTTAAAATGTAAAAAGGGATAGCTGTTCCAAACTAAATATATTATTTTTTAAAACTGTTCAAGCAGTTTTGGTTACCATTGACACAGTGAAAAAAAACCCCGACTGAAACATTTCTCAAATGATCTTTTTTATGTTACACAGAAGAAAGTCATACAGGTTGGGAATGACGAGGGTGAGTTTTTTTTAACCCTGTTTTGTCTGTTTGATTTTCGTATTGCCGCTGAATCTCACGATGCTTTTAAAAACATTCCGAATAACATGATCATCATGCCTGTAAAATAAGGACAATCGTTTGTAAAGAAATGTCTGAGTTAGGCCTAGGCCTACTTCTTAATATGTGCCAGCGAGTGCGGTAGGCTACTGATAGCAGCACCATGAATGGAAAGTGTTAAATCCTGCTCAGAGCACTTTCTCCCGACCATACTCCATTTAAGCAAGGCACTTAACCTCTGAAGCCCCGGGGGTGTCTTATGACTACTCCTGTGGTCTGATCCCTCTATGTGTCAGATAAGGCTAAAACAGAGAACAAGCTTTTTCTATAGGCGCTGTCAATGTAACCTCACTCGTGCACCCACAATCACGCCTCGTGTTGCCAAATGCACATCCCTTTAGAATTGTGTAAGAGTCATAAACTCAAACCCGTGGTGAAAGCAGAGGAAGATGAACATGGGGGATTTCAGAACTAAAACAGAGTTTTGCGCACAACAGCAAGGATTTTCTTCTTGTCTTTTTTATTTCTTTCTTTTTTTTGTGTGACAGTAGTCATATAGACGTGCCCTGAACATAGTGTTGAAGTGTCTCTCCTTCTAGTTGGCAGAAGAAAACAAAAAACAGCTAGAAACAGAAGAAATAAACAACTTTCAAGTTGCATCAAAGTGATTTTCCTTCCCAGAATATGCTATTTTTTGTTTGTTTTAAAAAATAGAGCATAAAGGAATATATTAATTTAAAAAAAGATTTATCTGTACTCGTGTTTTTTTCTTCTACAAAACATTTCTTTTTTATTCCTGCAGTTTACTTTTTATCAAACGCTGTGGCATGCACGTTGCACATGCAGTTCTCGAGGTAAATGCTCTACATTTTTTTTTTTGTGACAAAAACTTGCTTGTTTGTTTTTAGTTTCTTCTTTTTACAGTGTGACTCCCACATCGGCATTGTATTTTTAATTGTCACTTGTTTTTGCCAAACATGAGGTTGTTAGTAACGATGCATTATGACAGACAATGAGAAATGTCAATGTTCTATCCAGAGACAATCACTTGTATTTTCTTTCACAGCCACACACACACACACACACGCTGAGAGAACACATCCTGCATGCACATGAGCATGGAGATTTTTGTCAAACGTTCTCGTGATCTGATCATAAACGTGTACAAACACACATCGCTCGCAAACATACAGACACACGATCGTTTCCTTACGCTTGTTGCAACTCATAACAGGTTTGTATTGCATATAGATACTCTCCTTATAAAACTCAAGCTAAATGTCTGTTGTGGAGAAAAGAAATCGAGAGAGAGATTTCACTGCAAACCAACACATTGCAGCTGTATACATGTGTAAAGAGACGTGCAGTCTAAATAATGCTGAATAAGGCACTGATTAATCTCAGTATTAAGAATGCAGTTCTCAAAGAAACAATGACCACAAAATCTAGTAGTGCTCAACTAGCAAGGGGAGACGTGTAACTTGGATCCTGTATCTTGTGTTTACATCTTCAAAGACTATACTCACCAGTTGTGGACACACTTATACATAGAATCTCAAAGGAGAGCCACAAATTGACCAGTTTCATCAGTGCTACATACAGGACTCACTCGGGTGGGACTGTGCGTGAAAATATGGTAGTAAATGCTACATACATCGTCTAATTTGCACATGCTGCAAAGTTGGACTTGATCGGCAGCTTGTCTGTGTATGCGGAGTCATTCCACAGAGGATTGTGCCTCGTAAAGAATACTGAGATGGCAATGGTGATATGGGCCGAGGAGACACAAAGATCAGTGGGACACAAGAGACAAGTTTTGGCAGAAAAGGCCCGGTCATTGTTTCACCCATGCAATTTGATTGGCTGTGTTACATGTTCCTGTGCAGTTTGACTGCCTGTGTTACATTTCCTGAACACAGAACGGTGCACCATCGGTGACAGACACATAGTACTACTCTCAATGTACAGGTCATTGACATAAACATGAAACAGAAAAGGGTGAGAGACTGATGGGAGCCAGAATCACTGGCTGCCGAACAATGTGGATCACAGCGCCATCTCCTGATCGAGTAGAGGTAGTGGAGCTCAGTCACCTTTTCACATTTACCTACACATCGAAATGTCTTGGGGGATTTTCTTTTCTTTTATTTATTTTTTTGGTCAATTTAAAGCAGTGGTTCTCAACCTTTTTTCACTTGAAGGCCCCCCATTTATTATGTGATTACATTAGATTATTTTAATATATTAAAAATAATAAAATGTTTAATAATTTATGTCATTTTTTGTATTTCTGACCCTCTAGTTGAAAACCACTGTATTAACGGTATTAAAGAAATAATTATTAAAAGATAGTTATAAAATAATTTCAATAAATAAAACATCTGCATTTAAAAGGAAGATAATGAGAGGAAAGATTTTTTAAAAATATAAGAATTTTAGGCGTACCTAATTAATCCTTGTTAACTAACATCTAAACGCTCTTTAATATCGAAACGTCTTCTATAAGACGTTTATATCAATACGGTCGATAACTAGTCAGCTCTTCCTCTACTTTCTTAATTTTTCCCCTCTTCTCGATAAAAAGTGTTCACAGTTACAGAGACTTGAGATCAGATGCATGCTTCAAACTGTCATTAACGCTCACTGATATGGCTGAGAAAGTGTTTCCATAGAAACAGTCCAAGTCGTGGAGCTACCGAGGACATTGCCTGAAGGTCAGATGGGTTTCTGTCATGGCCCATAATGGATCACTATCACAGAGCTCCACACACCATCTACACAAAACTCACATGAAAACACTCATGGCAATGAGCAGCAGTCAAATACAAAAACAGGTAGAAAATCAAAAAATCAAAAGCATCACCATCACCATCACCATCATCATCATCATCATCATCATCATCATCATCATCACATTAATCACTTATTTATGTGATCATCTTTATACACACATTGTCATTATCAACATGAAATCATATGTAACGATGGAGAGGTTCTCTCTCTCTCTTTTCCACCCTCCCCTCATCTCTCTCTCTCTCTCTGCGTTTACCCTGGAAGACTGGAGGAACATGTTTATGGTGGTTTAAGGGAAAAGAACCACGTGTCATTTGCCCGTTATATTCATGTGCTACTATATCTGCATTCTTGTGAAAGTGAGAAAATGATCTATAAAGTGATAGAGGAATGTAAATAAAATATCTCAAGCATAAAAACAATTGTGCTATGAGTTTATTTTTATATTCACAATCTTTATTGTAGCTATGTGGTATTTGGCACCAAATATGGCGTAACAAAATTGCGAACATCTCTGGTCACCCATTTGCTAGTATTTGAATGTTAGCAATGGCTTCATCTCTCCTTTTCTTCAGGAGAGAGGGATCTCAGAGAGTTGTGTGTGTGTGTGAGAGAGAGAGAGAGAGACGGAGGACACCAGCGGGAGAGAGAAAGAACGTCACGGACATGACAAAAGAGCCAAAAAATTGATCCATTCTTTCCCCATTTCTTATCCAAAGTTTCTTTGTGTATTTTTTAACTTGTCTTTTCTTTTTTTTTCTTTTTTTTCAGTCATGCAGGATTTCCAAGGAGTTCTAGGAGTTCAAACAAAGCTGGGCAGTGCAACAGAAGATTCAAACTCCAGTGTTTCCAATGAGAAGCAGAAGACGAAGCTGAAGAAGAAGAAAGAGTGCGGAGCTTTTCGTATTTCTCTCCTATTTTTTTGTTTGTTTGTTTGTTTGTGATTCTTCTTTCTTGCATTTGGGGGGCTGAAGTGCAGGGTGGGATTTCCTATTTAAGTTTAGGTGAGTTCACCTCCACCCATCTCCATCTACCACCCACAACTTACCCGCATGGGCAAACGCCTCCCCCCTTCAACTGGGATAATTATTAACAGTAAACATAGATGATAAAACTCATCGATATTTCCCAGCATCTGGACTGATTTTTGCAATAAACAAATCTCCATTCAAGTTCTGTGAAATAAAAAGTGATCCACCTTTTTTTTTTTTTTTTTTTAAACGGGTGCTAAAGAGTTTATAGCGTCTCATATCCGGAGGGACTGCACGAAATGTCCTGGGAAAAAAAACTTCAGACATTCCTCCTCCTTATCAAAACTTTTTTTGTATTCTTCAGAAAAAAAGGCTAAGAACAGGATTTCATATTCGTTAGTCTTCATATTTACTGTCAGCGGTCCGTCGCTTTCAGGGAAACATGTGGCAGCAGAGGAATCGGAAAAGAAACAAGAAATAGAAAGAAATGAATCATGCCTTGATTTCCCCTGTGGACATTCAGCGCACTGCCAAGTGTTTCCCCGGACAGATCGGCCATTCCAGTGAGAGTATTGTTTTACTGTGAGTCTACACTCTTTGTGGTGGCAGTCTGTTCCAGAAAAGTGCGGAAGGACTCGCCCCTCCACGTCCCAGAGGCTAGCACCAGTCATCCTCATCAGTCTCACTGTAGGGTTCATGGAGGCCCTTCCTGGGCCCTCTGGGATGAGGAGGCTTATGCGTTCCTGGGTGGGTGGGAGCGTGGTGGTGCGGAGAGGGCGAGGACGAACGGTAGCCGTTCGGCATGCGCCGCGGGTGGCCCTGAGAGGGAGTGTTGTGGCGGGAAGTCCTGGGGGAATGTGGGTGAGGGTTGCCCTGCACAGGGCTTTGCTCGTAGGATGGAGGCTCATTGTGATTGCACTCGTAGTCTTGGTCATCGTAGAAACCGTCGCCCTCCACGCTCTCTGTAGGGCCGGGGCCCCAGTGCGCATGACGGGAGGAGCGGGGAGAGCCGTGGTGGGGAGGCGACGGGTGGTGGTGAGGGGGAAGCGGGGGCTCGGGGCCGGGAGGACTGAACCGACGGGAGGTCGGGGTGGGGAGTCGGTTCTGCTGGCCAGGAGGGGGGGTGCCACTGATGGGCTTACGGACCACGGGAGAGTAGGTGACGTGGGGCCGGGGCGTAGCAGGGGTTTGGGGTAGCTGACGCCGGCCGCGGCGGGGAGTGCTGGTCCCGGAGGTGGAGGGGACTGGACTGCCGCTTACTGAACTACTGCCCTACATGAAAATGGAACAAGGCAAATAAAACAGAACCACAAAATTAACCACACAACAAGAAGAAAGACAGTAGGAGGTGACACACACACACACACACACACACATCGCAGTCAGAGAGGAAAGAGCGCAGTCATAATAGAGAGAGAGAGAGAAATGCAAGAATGAGAGACATTACAAAGCAGTAGAGCAAAGCGACCGATACAAACAGCCATAAAATAAACGACCAAAAGTTAAGCAACATATCACAGGGAAAAGAGAGGACACAAGGAAGAAAAAAACAAACAAACAAACAAACAAAAATAATTAAATTCTGTTGCAGTTGACTTCAGTTTTGGTCTTGACAAACAAGGCTTTATTAATGTCAGTTCAAATCAAACTGAAATATAGACCGATGATCGTAGGCCTGTCTATCAGACGTGGTCACAATATTAATCAAATGGCAGACAGCATAAAATTAAAAAATGGGAACCTTTAAGTTAAACATCCCGTTTTAATACAGCAATCATTAAATCCTTTCCCTAATCAGTATTTGTCTTGTTTCCAGTAAAAAAAAAAAAAAAAAAAAAGTAAATCATGAATTAATTAATAATTAAACACAATTTACTTGTTTTACTATTGGCAAATTATTTTTTCTTTGTAAATGTAACTTTTTTTTATGTATAAACAAGTGTCTATAGATGCATTATGAAGCAATCGCCCACCTGTCTGTGAGTCAGACACTCTCTGCCCTCACTCGGTGAGCGGGACCAGCGGCGGTCTCCCTCTCTGGACTGTCTGTGGCCATAGTCCCCTCGTTCTCTCTCGTGTCCATAGTGCTCCTTATCTACAGAACTGTGGTGGTGATGGTGATGGTGGTGGTGCTTGCGGTCTTTGGCCCGGCCCCGGTCCCTTTCCTTGGATGGCAGGTCTCCAGACTGTGTGGTGGTGCTGAGATCAGTACCAAGACCTGCTAGACCACAACCAGAGAGGGGAAAAATGGTACTAGCATTAGCTCCACTCATCTTTTGTACACAGAAAAAGCCATCAATAGCATTAATACATATGCCTTTGTCTCGGACCTGTGTCGGCATCAGTATAGCGGCTCAGGGACCGCTCTGATGCGCGGTGACTACGGTCTCGGTGGCGATGCCCGTGTCTGTGACCCTCTTCTGGGATGACCCTCTCCATGATGTAGTCCTCACCCCGCATTGAGCGGCCTGGGCGCCCGTGTCCCAGAGACGAAGCCGAACGCTTCATAGGACTGTTATCGGTGATGGTCTGCTGAAAGAGTCGGCACAGGACAGAGAAAGAGGTAGGGAGAGAAGAGAAAAGGGAGCGAAGGAAGAAAGAGGTTTCTGTTTATTGGAAATAGATGGGTCTGGAAGATTTGAGAAGGGGGCTTCTTTTCATTAGTATTTAGTAACAGCAGGCAGATGGTCGTGCGAATGTATGTCCTTGTTTACACCTGGTATTAACATCCGTCTCGGGTGATCCCTTCTCAAGCGGTCAGTCAGTCTACTGTGGCTACTTTTTATACTATTTCAGGGGACACAGTTTTCAGTTTTGAGAATATAAACATCATTTAAAAGGTTGGGGTCAAAAAGATTAAAAATAAATAAATAAAAAGTACTTTTATTTAGCAAGCTTGTATTTTAATCAAAGATGCTTTATTTGAAATAAATGCTGTTCTTTTGAATTTTCTATTCATCAGAATTGTGCAAAAAAAATATTACAAAATACCCACAAAATATTAAGGAGCATAATTGTTTTCAACATTGATAATAAGACCTTTTTTTGAGCACCAAATTAGGACATTAGAATGATTTCTGCAAGATCATGTGACACTGGGGACTGAAGTAATGGATATATCACCAAAAGCAAGCCATATTATCTTACATACCGGTATTTCCGCTTTTCAAGTAAACTGATCTTGGTTTAAGGATATTTTTAGATATATTTACTGGAAGACAAGCACCAATCTAGATAGTGCGGACCATTTGCGATTGTATCTGACCATCCATATGTTAATACCAGGTGTAAATGGGGTATCTGATGACTTTAAAACGTGTGTGTTTAATTCCGCAGGTCTGGGAGTTGGTGTGATTTAACTTTGTATGACCTGATGAACACACTCAGCCGATACCAGCAAACAAATAAACAAATTCACCATTCACCATGCAGAGTCCGAGAAGAAGAGAACGACAGAAAAGATATGAGGAAAAAAAGAGAGAGAGAGAAACCGAAATATAGCTGCAAAAGTTCGTGCCTCGCATGCATCCAGGACTGAATCTATGAAGTCAAAATACTCATTGGTTATAAACACATTGTGCTGCAACATTTGAGAGAAGCAAATTTCTTCCAGCAGACCCCTCTGCCCATCACTCACAGTCATGCACGCCGCAAAGAGTGAAGAGAGGGGGCTGTCCAGGCTTCAGAGAGAAAATGTGTGGTCCAGGAGAGACGTGCAGAGTGGTTTGCAGTGGCTCAAGCCCTGGCCCCTTGATCTAATCTGATTAGAGGCTTTCCATCTCCAAAAAAAGCATGAATTTGACTCTTTTGGTGCAGCTCCACTATCAAACACTATCAACACCGACACCTAGTGTTGTGGATGCAGCTTCACACACCATCAAGAGTTTTCAGTTACTGATTCATTTGTAGAAATCTGACACATAGTCATACACCCATTTTGGTGTGTAACTTGCAGCAAATACAGGCTAGGATAGATTAGCAAGTCAATATGGATAATCTCTTTTTTGACAACATAAAGAGTGTTGAGAAATTCGACTTAGTTTTGCATTTTATAGAAAGTAACAACGTTTTTTCAACCCACTTCCATCGCAGTACCATTATGTTTGTATGTATGTTTGCTGCAGACAGGTGTTTGTTCCTTCATCATGTGTGACATTCAACAACTTTATCCCACTACAGATGTGAGTTACTCAATAACATATCCAAACTTTCCTTAAAATAACAAAATAACAACAAAAAGCCTTAGAAAGTCCCTCTTTTCTCCCTGTGACATAATATTGAACACCAAAATGCACGTCTCTGCTCAGCATCAGTCACACGCTCACTGTGCAGACAATTGCACATTCACACACTAAGACTATGGATACATATACACAGAAAAACATGTAACATGCACATGAACATAGCACATAATGAGTGTTGCAAAGCACACATAGCAGATATAAATTACGAGGTGGCAGACAAGGAGTTGTGTGATTTTATCTACACACAAATAAAAATTACATTTAGATATATATTTAATTTTCTTTCAAATACATAAGTTGAATGTTACATGATCCTTCCTTAATGGCGTTCATCTTTTTTTCCAGTTGACTGTATTATTTCATCAAACATTTAAAATTAAATCCAATATATTGGCTGAAATAATGTTTTTTTTGTTTTGTTTTTTTTTTATAATAAAATTTTAAAAAAACCTGCAATATTGAAGGATTTTTCAAAAAGGTTCTTCTGAAATATTCAGGCACAAATGTTTTGATTTCCAGAGAGACAGAAAGACAGATGTTGCAGACAGGATCAAACAGATGGAGAAAAAGTAACAATGAACGAGAGAGGCTGCACATACAGTGAGATTATCTCCCCGGTGCCGTCCTTTTCTCCTTGGCTGCTATACAGCCATTTCCATACAAACGGCAAAATATGTCCATACAAATACACGCATAGGAAGCACATAGGGCCGCATTTACACAAGACAAAGCACATTAACAGTGAGTGACCCCAGGCATGAAAGAGAAGGAGAGAGAGAGACAGAGATTGCACTCAAAAGAAGAAAAAGGTGGAGATGGGGATCATGCAGAAGTAAATTAGGATGGGGAGGCCGAAAACAGAGTGAAAGAGGGGAGGGAATAAGGAGAGAAAGATATAAATAAAGAGAGAGAAGAGAGACACAGAGAACCTGGTTAGACACAGACGCAGTGGAGACGGAAAAAGACACTTACCACAGCAGCACACACACTGAGGGCCAGAGGCAGTGTTAGAGACACGTCACAGTACACCACACAGAATGATACGGTGAGGAACGGTACAGTGATCACAAGACACAGTGGCCATAGAGAGGTAGCCTATACTACTACAACACTGCACACATATACAGTACGCATAGCATGAGACCACACCAACAAAACTCTCTTGTACTTGGTTTCTGAAATGTATGTAAACTACTCTCACACTTTACTGTTCAAAAGGTTGGGGTCGATAAGATTTCTTTAATAGTTTTTTTATGAAGTCTCGTATTCCCAAGGATGTAAGCATCTGATTAAAATTACAGCAAAAACAGTAATATTGTGAAATTATAAATTTATAACAACTGTTTTCTATTTGAATATACTTTAAACATAATTTATTACTTAATTTTCAACATCATTACTCCAGTCTTCAGTGTCACATGATCCTTCATAATTCAATATAATGGCCTATGATATTTTTTCTTCTTCTTCTTTTTCTTCTTCTTCATTATCATTATTATTTAGAAAACAGTTCTGCTGTTTGATCATTTTTGTTAATACAGTGATGCATTCCCCCCCCCCCCCCCCAGGATTCTTTAATAAATAAAAAAGTTAGAAATAAATATTTTGAAACATTAAAAATGTCTTTACTGTCATAGTGACCCCTACCTTTTGAAAGATAGTGTACATACATAAACTTGGGAGATATTAACACACACACACACACACACACACACACGCACGCACACGCACACGCACACACACACACACACACACACACACACACACACACACACACACACACACACACACACGCATATCCACATCTCAGTATACCAACTCCCAAGTTTGCTACAGCATCAAATCCCACTGAGCTTTATGACCCTAAATGAAGTGTAATTCAAACTTGGGCCAAATTTTTAAAACAAATTAATAGAAAGGACGCACGTTAGCACTTATATAAAGTAATACTGGGCTGTAAATGCAGTTAAATACAACACTTAAGTTACTATAGTAAAGACAATGTACAAACACAGAGTAACATCTTTGCTGAGGGAGGAAGTCAGAGTTAACTGAACCCAAAAAGAAAATAATAAGAATTAAAAAAATAAAAGTCAAAGAGAAGAAGAGGAGAAAATACATTCTCAGAAAACTCAAGAAGATAGCATGAGAAGAGGAGTAGTTCAGAAAAAAAACCAACTCTACTTTTCTAAATTCTCAGCTTTCAGTTCCCACAACAACATTGGATAGCAAAGTGTGCACTTGCTACAAAATCCCAGCGGATGTAATATGTAATCTGGGTATTGTGTTTTCTAAATACAGAGCATTTAGATGTCCTATTTGTGTGCCATTCTGCAGGGACGTGTGTGTATTTGGGTCTCTGTGAATGGGAAGGAGGCTGCTCAAAGGTCAGTGGTGAGAAATATGAAAAGGAAAAAGAAAAAACACATACACACAAATTCTCCACTACTCTAGACCTGTGTCAAATATGCATCATAAGAGGTGCATTATGTAATATGCTAGATATCATATATATCTAGACAATTATAAAGAGTGTTTGAATGCAAAACAATGTATCCTTGAATACATCACATCAAACACATATTCTGGTAATTGCAAATACTTAAAATGCATATTTATGACAGGAATGATGATGAAGACTGATGAGGCTTTTTTTGTGTGGAGTGCCTCATGGATCTGTTCTGGGCCCAACATGTTTTCCTATTAATGCACAGCATTAAAGGGGTCATGAATTGAGAAATCAACTTTTCATTCAACCTATGATATATAAAAGTTCATTCTGATATAAGAATATCCAGTAAGTTTCGGAGCTAAAAATATCCTTGTTAGTAAAAAAAAAAAAAGCTTTTATAGACACCAGGCCCAGCAAACGATCAATCTCAGAATGTGCCAGGCTGTGAGGTCAGAGTGTAGTGAAATACCACCTTAACCCCCACTCACTCGTGCAAGAAAGTAACAAATAACATGGGCCTTCGTGGCGCTAAAAGGATCGCGCTACAGAGCAATAAACATGCCGAAGATAGCAATGTATTGCGCTGTTCTTGGTTGTGGAAGAACACAGTCACTGCATAAGCTTCCTTCAGATTCTAATATTAGGAATACATGGTTGAACTTTATTTTTAATGAAGATCCAGCTCACATGGGGAAGACATTACAATTTTGTTCCTTCATTTCACCACAGATTCATTTGTAAACAAGAGACTGGATTTACAGACAGGATGAGATTATATTAATTAATGAAGCAACACACTAATGTGAGTCAAATGTTTTTATTTTAATTTTAAATATGTGATAGTATTGGATGGTTATCGATCGTTTGATATCTACTGATTATGTGTATGTGTCTAACTGACATAACATACCAATGTCAAAATGCTAGGGGATCCTTTATTTGAGGTGTTGTTGGTTCATTGTGCTGCGATACGTGATCAGACTCTGACATATGGGCCAGGGCTCATAAAGGCCAGCATCCCAGTGCTATGTGTTTTCCAGATGGGCTACCAAAAAGAAAGCACGTCGGCAGGCCGGTGAATCTTAAATAGTGAAATAGCATTCCTTTCTTGATGTGCGTTGTTCATTCTCTTGACTTTAGAGTTTTAGAGTTTTCCTTTATTTAAAGGAAAAATACAATTGCTGATTTGTCTGGCCTGTGTGTGTTTGTGTACGGTTTGCGGTTATATAGATCGGGCGGGTCAAGTAATAAAAAAATAACATTCCAATTCATTGCAGGTGGATGAGAGATAAATAATTTTGTTTGTTTGATAAAGACAATTTGCAAGCCCTGTGGAACGAATCATCATTCCAGATGCCTTTTTCCCACACGCTTTCAAAACCTCACGTGTACTCACGGGGGAGCCGGATCTCATTATAATATGCAAAGCTTATCCAATCATAGCAGTGACCGTTTAAGTCCAAGTCTTCAGTGCACCCCGTTCATAAAAAACAATCGTTCCAGAAGAGAGGCTAAAAACCAGGGCAGAAAATAGCCTATTACTTATTCATTATGATGTTTTTAAATGTAAAAACCACATAAACATGGTTGACCTCAGGCAACTAAAAAAGCCAGTTCATAACCCCTTTAAACATTTTTTCTTTAGAATTGTTCAAAAAGTTTGATTGATACACTATGTGACACAAAATGTGTGGACAGCTAAACAAATATCTCTAATGAAAATGTAATATATGCTTCTATACCAGCTTCCAGTCTGCCACTCAAGAGATTGAAAGGCTGTATACTTGATTGGATCTTTCAGCCGTTTAGTGTGGTTATGACTCAGCGACTTAAAATAACTCACTTGTTTGTTTAATTCACCCTCACACTTGCTTGTGCAGGACATCAATCCATTGCAGGTGCTATAATGGGTTCTCTTTGCTTTATCTGGTCAATTTAATGCAAAGGCAGCAATGGAAAATGGGTTATTTGGAGGGTCAGGAAAAGAAAAACATGTGAAAAGGGGGTAGAAGAAAAGGAAAGGGGGAAAACGAAGGAATGACAGGATGAGGCGCTCACTTGGTTGTCTGCTGGGAGTCGAGGCATGGAAGCAGCTCTGCCATGGCCTTCCATCGACAGATAGTGCTCAGTGTCCGAGTACCCGTCCCGCCCCATCTCTCTCATCTCTACTGTCTGCAGAAACAGAGGGAGACCATGCATGACTGCCCAGTGACAGCAGGCAAGAGCGGAATGCCAGGGGCCTGAGAGACAGGCCTAAGCACAGTGGATGGAAGGAGGACATCTCCACCTTCATCTCTCCCTTCACCCTGTGGGGAGATGCAAGAGTAGCAGGACAGTCCTGCCCCAGCCTCTGTTCTACACGTCACTGCTGTTTTGCATAAAGTGATCTGATGCTGCTATTTGCTCACATGCAGGGATTCAATGACAGGATGATTTGGAGAAGATCAGATGTTGTTGGTATTACAGATTACACTCTCTCTATCACAAACAGTTTTCACACAGGATATAGGAAAACAACTTCAAATAGCCTACATGGACACACACCTCTTCTGTTGATTTATGTATGCATATGCACTTTTGTTCTGTTAATTTCTTTTCACCTTGAAGTTGCTCCAAACTATGACTTGATATATGATTTGATTTTGAAGAATTTGCTGGTGGCTCCTTTCCATGTAATTACAATGAATGGGGACTAGAAGCTTTCAAGCTTCAAAAAGAATGACAAAAAGCTATAAAACTATCATAGGTTTGCACAATAACACAATATTATGTGAAAAAAAAAATGTGTGCGTGTTTTTTTTATTCTTCACTGAGAGAACGGAACTCTAATTTAGAGTTCAACAGACATTGCTGCTTCTCTCATGAATCCTGTTTTTGGTCATTTTACGGATCGACAACCCCATTCACTGTCATTATTTTGAAAAGAGCGCTTAAGATATTCTTCAAAAACTCACTCTTTATGTTCAATAGAAAACAAATTCATATGGGTTTCGATCAACATGAGGGTGATTAAACGGTTATATTTTGAATTGCGTTTTCCATTTTTGGGTGAACTAGAGAGCTCAGGAAATTGTAATTTTGTCGTGTAATTTTACAGGCAATTTGGGTAATTTGTTTTGCAGCTTTTCTTTTGTTACTTCCTTCTCATGAATCACTTACGGTGCCTTCCTCATTGATACGATTATGATAAACACACATGCTGTTCTTATCATGAACTGAATAAATAGTTAAGCTGGGCAGGAGTGTCTCACCTTCTGACAGAACAATGGCACTCAGAACTGCGGAAGGGTTTAAACATCCTTCCCAGACAGCCGAATATGAATGCATATATTCAATGACACGAGCTTCACCGTACAAAAGCAGACACGTGAGAGTAATAAAAGAATATAAACGGTAACAGAAGGACACGCGGACTGACAGACTGAGGGGGAAATATAAGAGAGTGTGTAAGATAGTCTGCCGAATTTAGTTTTTACTCAGCAACAGAGAAGGTGGTTTGTTGCTGTCTGCCAATGAGATGCATATGGATGAGGGATAGACAGACCAGCCATTCATGGTTATGAAAACAAACCGCTTCAATGAATGCCCTCCACCAAAGACTGTGAATATCTGATATGCTATCTTGTAAAGGCAGAGAAAATATTATTGATCCACTGAGACATCCAATGGTGTGACACTACATGAACGTCCTTAACTCTAACAATGCTATGCATTGAGGGAGTGAGCATGCTGCTGGAGAATCCATAACTAATTAAATAGTGCCTCACACATTACGAAAAGTTTTGTTGTATCTCATACAGTAGTGTGTGGAGACAATTTGACTTGCATTTATTGTTGTACCAGCATATTAATCTGGTAATGCTTGAGGTTAAGAATACAGTGATGCACTACCCTAAACAATTTTTTAATCAGAAATTCAAGTGTTTATATGAATACCCTAAAAGCAAACTATAAAGGAGATGGGGCAGGCTCTGTGTACCTGAGATTGTCTATGGTTATCTGCTGTGTCATCTGGGTGTTGGCCTTCAGGACTCCAGCTGCCTGCTTTCTGAGACATCTCTTGGGCTCGCGCTGTCACCCATGATTGGCTCTCCGGTATCCTTTCATCAACAGGCCTGACAACACACCCATATTTAGTCAGTTTACAAGCTCTCTACAATCCTGGAAGGGCTCAAGGCTCTGGCTTGACACTCATTGTGGTTTAGATGATTTTTCTCATTAGATGAGAAAGGAGAAGGGAGATGATCTTCAATAACATTTGTTGTGTTGTTCGTGGATTAGAAAATTAAAATTGGCAAGCATTCATTTTTATTGATTTCATCATATCATATTTATTATTTAAATACATTTTCCTCTAACATTACTGACTAGGATTAGGTTATTTGAAACTTCACTTATATTCTTTCTAGATTTTTCTTCAACAAAAATGGTTAATATTTTGCTATACATTTTTAGGGGCCAAGGCCAAGAATAACCTCTTTTGATCGTTGGCATTCTTCGGCTCTGGGAGTCTATGGCAGTCTCTAACTTAATTTTGTAGTCTTTCAACTCAATCCCTCTAGCGCCACCACCTGTTCAAAGTTTGACATATGTTTGTGCTTGTAACTTTTGAACCATAAGAGTAGAAACCAAATTATTCTTCTTCCAAATTTATTCACAATTATTCCTTGGCTAAAGGTGGTTAGATTACTCCATACCATAAATACTAGTTTGCCATAGTCAGCCAAACTCCAAACTTCCTGTCCGCCATTTTGAATTTCTTTAAAAAGCTACTTTTTCAAATTCCTCCTACACTGTTTGTCGAATTTTCACCAAATTTGAGTCAGATCACCTTCAGACTGTGCAGACAAAAAACATATGGATTTTGTGTTGATAGACAAAAACTGTTTTTGTAAAGTACAGCAATAAAGTTGAGGATATGATGCCAAAATTACTCTTGATGCTGCGATGCTTGACATATCTACACCAAACTTTGCATGTGTCATTGTCACCTCACCTCATATATATAATAAAATCATCTTAAATGTCTTTAATTGCTCATTGTTGCAGTTGGTCTGACACTCCCAGACATGTTGGAATGTCTTATTTGAGCTTGACCCCAATAATTGCTGCTTGCAGCTATATTTTGCTTATATTTTCATATTTCAACAGTGTGTAAATTAAAGTCAATTATTGACATGATGTAAGCATTGATGTATGATTTGTCTCTGGTTTGTTATCATTGACAAAAAACAAAACAAAAATGTTAATATTTATGGAGAGGGTGCTACTCACAGATGATTTGCTGGGTGTGGTTGAGAATCAGGAAGGCCAGTGAGTCCCTGCCCCACATCCTGGCTTGGAGACGGAGGCTCCAGACGCTGAAACATTAATGTCGTTCGATTCTGTGTAAGATACAACATGGCCTACAGCTGGTATCAGGCAAGCTGATGGGAAAATGGGGTTGGGAAAAAAACATGGGATGGAGAGCATCCCATGTGCAAATGGGGAGGGGATCCAGCAGCGGTCAGTCAGGAGGCATTCCAGGAGCATTATGGGTAAATGGATTTATCCTGTTGTACTGTCTGAAAGCTGCCGATGGTACCATGCTGAGAATTCATTTACTTTTATTGTCCCAGTAAATGAACAGTTTTTGTAACCACCTGGCTGCTAAACAGTGGTGGAAAATCTTGGTGTCATTCAGCACACCCCATAAAATTAAGATAGGGTTATTTGTTAGCTATTAAGTAATTATGCTAGTGTACACTAGGGGTTGAACGACTTCCATTTTTTTTAAAGTCGACATTTATGTGATGAAAGTCGAGTCGACGTCGACTAGTCGCTGATAACATCATTAATGAACAAATAAACCTGAACCTTGAGCTGAGACGCAAACTCGAGTCTTCTTGTGCACAGGACAGCTATGGCATATGCCACAGTGTGCTCATAAGGTTATTAATCCTACATAACAGCTTCTGTATCATTATTTTGTCTTATGGTCGTTATATATTTCTCACAGATTTCTGCTCGTTCTGAATAAGATACAGATAAAGTAGCACAATAAAGATTACATGTATATGAATGCATTAGTGATTGTGTGTGAATTAATTCTACCTGGCAACGTCTCTCTACTAATAGTGAAGCTGTAAGTTTTAGTTATCAAGAAATATATGCTAGAACTTCTCTTTCTAAGCTATTTTAATTATAAATCCCAGAACTGTGTTGACAATACATTTCTAGGCTACTGAATGGTTTTGTGTGAGGCGCGCGCGATCTCCGCGTGATCAGGCTATGTGTGTGCGTTGCAATGCAGCACGCAGTTTAGCGTGATGATTAACTTACGTGTACAATAAGCGTGCATTCTCTTTTCTGGAAAAATTCCTCCCATGACACAAATATCATCAATTTGCGCCATTAGAGGAATTGTTGGCCAGAGGCTAAAGACTACAGCCAGCAGAGGGAGCCATTTCCTCATGTTTTCAACTCGAGCGTGGGAGATGGGAGATCACACAGCACTCAGCTCGCAGCTGTAGCCTCAGGCATTTATGTTTAAACAGTGCGGCCAGCAGAGCAAAGTAAGTCTTTCAACTTCTCAAACTAATTCCTATGAAAGTTAAGCTTTCAAAGGCATGAACTGAAAACGCAGCAGACTGAACATGCGCTGTGAATCTATGCCGCGAGTGCCGTCGCGTTTACCTCAGCTCTCATCACGAACTCATCCATGACTGTCAATGTGACTCCTGCAGCGTTTTGGGCTGTGAGACTCCATCAGCGGCTAAATCACATGTTGAACAGACACGTTCAGTTTTTAATTGTAGTGTCTGTTCTCTAACTGAACTGATTTTATGAAAATGAGCGCGGTCGCGGTGGGAAAGTGAAAGTGATTCAGTAATCTAGTAATCATGAGACAAAAATACATTTTCTGTCTTTTCTCAGTCTAGAAAGCACCAAATAAAAAAAAATAATTTCACATTTCTACTACACTAATGACCCAGTTTAAATACAAATTCATCTTCTCAGCGCTGAAGTACTCCTTTAAAACGTCATGACAGAGCGTTAAGGTCAACTAGTCGATGCAACCCCTAGTGTACACCTATATGTAAACAGGAATTCCCTTTTAGCAGACATTCACTACCATTCAAAAGTTTAGGGTCAGTTTAAAACAAATAATATATTGTATTCAGCAAAGACACACTAAATTGGTCAAAATGGAGAGTAAATATACTGCTGCAAAACTATATATATTTAAATATTAATATTACACTTCCCACAAAAAATATTTTCAAGATTGAAGGTGATGTTTCTTGAGAAGTAAATCATCATATTAAAATGATTTCTGAAGGTTCATGTGACAGTAAAGACTGCAGTAATGATGCTAAACATTCAGCTTATACATCACTGGAAATTACATTTGAAAATATTTTTTAATAATATTTAAACTGTTATACTGTATTTTTAGTCAAATACATGCAACCTTGGTGAGAATGAAAGACATAAAAAAAAAAATACTATAGACCCCAAACATGTGTAATGGTAGTGTTCACATTTAAAACAGATAATATTAATGACTATTGCTATAATACACAGATTTCCATCCAATAAAATGTTTTCTAGAAAGAGAATGTCCCTGAATACCACCTCCAAAATGAGAAGAAAGTAGCAAATCCTAGCTATTATTTGACTAAAGCCAATAGGCTATTTGCCCCTTGTTATGTCCATGCCATTTTTCAAGAGAAAGTGCATCAATTAAGAAAAACTAACAATAAACATACTGTATGACTACTGTTTTTTTGTGTTTTTTTTAAATATGACCAGAGGTGGAACAACTGTTGCATAATCTTTAAAGGTCCCTTTTTTTAAAAACTTGCTGTGTGTATTTGACAGATAAAGCAGATAATTGGTACCACCAGCCTAAAATGACACCTTGAGATTTGGAAAATGAAGGGGGAGAAAAAAAATCAACCAGTCCAGTGAAAAACACAAAATGCATGTCAAATGCAAAGGCAGGTTTCATATTAAAATCTAATGAGAGGAATTAATAGTTGAATGAGAGTTGATAAAAGAAATAAATAATCTGTGAACAACATGCACATTTTACTTAACACTATCTAATGGATGATTTAAGAGATTGGCTGTATGAAGAAAAGCTTAGCAAGCTCAATGGTATCTGCAAAAACTGCTACATCCACTTGAAACATCATGGGTTACCATTGAGGTAATATATAGGCCATGTCCATGTCTTTTAAATTGTGGTCAACTTTCATGTGGATGTATATAGATGTAGATCACACAAGAACAAAACACTATAAACTGTAGATCAGGCCCATGTTGCATTACACTCTATTCAGTCTAATATCCATAACCATATTTATAACCAATCTTCATATAAACCATTTAGGAAATTAAAGTGTGTTGTATTTGACTGCTAAAATAAAAATAAAAACCTAAACAATGATTTTGTAAAATTCAACCAAAAATCAACAGTCATTAAACTACTATGATTAAATAATAGAAGGCAAACTTTTAGTCTGTTATTCAGTTGGAAGAATGAATGGACATTATTAAAACAACCCATTGGACATACTGAAATAATAAAGCACTTATTGCTAGTGACTTCATAAATTTAGGAATCATCTACGGCAGTCAATAAGTTTGGCAATGAATTATGAATCTAGAGGTGTATGTGGAAGAGATCAATAGTGCAATGCAATACTTTCCAAATTGTAAAACATTTTAAGGTGCAGTATTACAAGACTTCCCAGGTTTATTCTATAGCTTTTACTTCTTGCATGGATGCCACTAATTGGATAGATGTAATTTCCAATTTTTACATTACGATTGCAAGTCTAGTTTTCCAAGGAAGATGAGTTGTAAGATGAAAATCTTTATAGGAGTTTTTACTAATTAAAGAGATCAGCTAAAATTAATTCACAATTCAGTTAAAAAGCACTGCTGACAAAGACAACATAACATATCTTATCCACACGGAGCTTACAGGGAAAGTTCACCCAAAAATGAAAATTTAAAAAAGACCTGGCTCTTCCCAGCTTTATTATGGCATTGACTTGATGGTTTGTTTCTAAAGTCCATACAAGTGCATCTATCCATCATAAAACTGCTCCACACGGCTCTGGAGGGGTTAATAAAGGCCCTCTGAAGCAAAGTGGTGCGTTTATTTAAGAAAAATATCCATATTTAAAACTTTATGGACTAAAATAACTAGCTTCCGGTGGTCAGCGGTAAGCAAGTCGACTTTTACACAATGTATAGAATCACCGCAAGCTTTGATGCCTCTCTCAGATAGTGCTGGGCAACAATCACAAGTCCCTCTTCTCTTATATCGAAAATCCACGTCATTTCTCTTTAAAAATGTAGACGTCCAATTCAATTCCCCTGTGTTTTGTATTATTCTTAGTCTCTGTGCTTCTGCGTTCGTCAATACACATGTAAATAATAATAATAATAATAATAATAATACATTTTATTTATAATGCACTTTATATTAAACAAAATCTCAAAGTGCTACAGAATTAAAAAAAAAAACAATCAACATGTGTCAAGGGTTCAGGATTTTTTTTTTCTTTTTCTTTTTTCAGATTCTCAGATTGTATTAGTTTAAAAGATTGGGTGAACTATTCCTTTAAATGTGATGTGTGTAATTTTATCTATGTAAAAATACTGACCAAGCTTAAAGTTGGCATGAAACATGAAATTGCAACCGACTTTAATTCCCTATTGTGACACATATCCAGCATCTTGATTGATAAAAAAATGGGGTGGGACTGGATTTGCCTGTTAGTTATTAGTTCTCGATGGCAATCTCATTCAGTAAATATTGATTACCTTATAAGGAACTATCTTAGTTCTAAATTTGATATTACTTACTGATTAGTTAAGCTCTTTTCCATATTAGTCAATATTTTCCATATTATTCTAAAGCCTTACCCAGTTATCTCATGTGAGTGACTTTTTTTTGAGAGGAGAGAATTTTTTTCACCCCTGGTTTTTGATTAAAGACTAGGGCATATAAATTGTGTTTGGGACAGGACTACCTGTTCCATATGGTGACACAAGTGAATCCACAGGTAAACATCCAACTCACTAGCTAGGATTCAAGTGTGTTTATGCTTCAGAGTTGGGAGAAAATTACTATTAGCATAGTTGAGGATTTCTCATCACAGCTCATCATGGATTGAGATTGTGACTGCAGGGTGAGAGGAAGATGACATACCTGTTCATCGTGGAGAGCTTGCGTCCGTTTGGCTTTACTTTGCCGATAGTACTCCATGATCATCATGGCAGCGTAGATTTTTCCCACTGTCAAGTCTGTCGCTGCTGAGAAAAGGACAAGTTACCCTGTACGATTAGACAAGGTGAGATGGACCCTGAGCGAGGGGGATGGGAGTGAGGACAGGACATGCACACGACAAACGCAGACGCACAGAATCACATGCACAAACAAAGAGTGTCAAATCGACACACACAGAGCCATTGGTCTTTTCACAAGCAGACTGAATAAAATGTCTAAAACTAGGCTTTTTGTGCACTTAATTTTTAAGATCAATATTTGAAATACTCTTTCTGCTGTTTTAATTGACAAAGTATTGCAAGAACTGCCAACAAACTACAGCATAACTCCTAGATACAGTAAACAAGGTAAAACGGTCTCTCAAAATGTTCCTTGCCACATTATGGACCCAAAGTCCATATGGAGAAGTTACTAAGAGTAACTTCTGACTAGGTTTACATGCCATGCTTAGTGGTGTGTAAAGCCATGGTCACCACCTCTGTATAGGATCTGCATAGAACAATGAAGATAAAATTAGCATCAAACAATACAATTCTAAATTAGCACATGCTTGCTGCATACTCATCTGAAGCATACTTTTGTATTACTAGCATTATGATACGAAAAGCTTTATTGCCTAATTTATTGACAGCAATGCCACCTCACTATTTCATGCTTTTTTCGGAGCATCTAGCAAGCATTAGGCTTTAAGCAGGTCTTATAAGATAGTTAGCCTTTAGCATGTTTTTAAAGTCTTACCGGCAAGCTAGCACATACATCCCATTGGTCGCATATCAATGGTGCAATAAAATGTTTTCTTTTTAATAATACTGTTTTTTGTACTGTACATCTTGTCAGGAATCTCATAACCCCTGTAGTGAAAAGACATCTATAGAGGGTTGATCTATAGTAAGGCACCCCCTGATCTCAGGCATAGTAAGCTAGGATGCACATGTAAGGCTGTTGTTAATGTTTTTGTAGCTCTTGTCTCAAAATATATTTGTGTATATGTTTTTGTGTTAAGTTGCAGTTTTTTTACATAGCAGAAGTGGAGGAGCTAAACACGCTAAAGGTAATGACAATACAACAGGTGTCCTTTAAACAGCTTTCAAATTTTATTTTTTTTACCGCACTAAAGTATATTTTGGGTTCTACGTATAAACTAGCGTATGCGTACGGCCCATGTGACAAATTTCATCATCAGCCTAGCATATACTAGCATCTAGTTTATTTTCCGAACATTGTGTACTCTTGTACGCTAATCTCGCACATGCAACTTGAATTATTTTGCACTAAGCTGGTCCACAAGGTGGAGCAACAACAAAATACTGGTGACGACAACAACAATATACTGTACATTACCAGATGACCAAGGATGAAACTTTCTAGTGTGCACATGTCAAGTGCCTGTGTTTGCGAACGCCACCACATGGCGTACACTTTGAAAGGCCACGGGTTTGGCTTTTCTGAAGTATATTTCCTTGGTTTATTTTTTAATATATATGCATTGCATCTGTTTTAGGGTGACCAAACATCCTGTTTTCAAGTCCTGTCCTGGCCGTTTTTTTATAAAGTGATGAAAATGTCCTGGTTTTCATTATTTTTCATTGGGCCATTAAACTGACCGGCACTAGAGCAATCTACAAGTTTCTCATTGCCGGGGCGAGTGTCCTGGTTTTCGTTATTCAAAATATGGTCACCCTAATCTATTTACATGTTTGCACTGTTATCTGATTTGCATACTACATACTTTCTGCATAATTTGCAGCGTTTCATTCTTACTGATGCGATTAGTCTGCAGTTTAAAAATGTGTGGTCTATAGCTGTAGTGCTAAAATGACTCTAAGCTAAGGGTGCAAGCCTGGACCATCAGGGGGTGCAGAGCAGTGAGTGGGCTGACTGAGAGAAGCTGTCCTCGGGTGGTAAAAGAGAAACGCTCTGGACACACCAACCTCCTGGGTAACTTACACTTGTGTGGTGTCACCAGAAGGTCCAGAGTCTTCTGAGAAAGATTAGGCCATATTGCCATCATCTCCTTCCTTAGTTCAGCATCCATCTGGTGTTTATCTACACCTCCTATTTACACAGGTACAAGTACACACAAATATGCATATATATTTCCACAAACACACAGACAATTTTTTGTTATGGTTAGAACAAATTTGTATCCAAACTTGTAAAAGTAATCTTTTCAAATTATATTTTATGAGTCAGTGGGGTTCAGAATTTCTCTTACGAGTACTCTTTCTTAATTAAAAAACTAAATCACTGTAATTAAATCGCTATAGGCAAAAATCTGACAGATTAAGGCACAAACAGAGGAAAAGTCTACAATTGCGCAACATAGGAAATATATAATGAGGAATGAATGAGGGAAGTAAGAAGAAAGGGGTGGCAAACCTTCCCCACCCTTGGCGATCTTGATGTCCAGAGCAGTTCGAATTAAGGCCATAAGGGTAGAATTAAAGTGCACCGTGTTGTCATCGGCAACTGGCAGATCCATCCGTAACAGTCTCTGTGGAGAGCCAATCAGAGGCAGTCAGAAGAACAGGGCCACTGAAATGTGTGTGTGTTTTGAACCTCCGGGTAGGGTGTGCTTTTGGTGTGTGAGAGGGAACGGGAGGAGAAAGGAGGAGGGATTTTCAGGGTTAGCTCTGTGACCTATGATACTCAGTTTACAATGAATTTAGAGCCGTCTTAGTGTGGTAATCATGACAAAAGAGGAGAAATTGATAATAAAGATTTATTCTGTGGTCCAGATCAATGGTTCTCAACTGGTTGGTCACGACCCTAAATTGGGTCACACATATTTGAAACATAATACAAATAAAACTTTTGATCATCTTTTAAAAGTCTTTAAGTTATCTGCCAATTCATTTGTAATTGGGTGGAATTCCTAGACTGGTTAAAACCAGACATTTCTCAGTAGTAACTGAGTTATGGACTGACAAAGCTTCATAGATAAATCATTTCCAAAGGGGCGTCACAAACAGACGTTGCTCAAATGCCTCTGGGCGCAATTGGATAGACCTAAAACCAATCAGAGCGATGAAGGAGATGACGATAGCAGAGCAACAGAGAAAAATCTGAGGCTCTGACAGCAATTCTGTTTGTGATTTCAAGGAAGATGTTGCAATGGCTTCTGACGACTTGTCCTTGAAAAAGAAATAAGATAATAGCTGGTGTCCACTGCCACTCCATCAACATTTTTGCCATATTTGGAACACCTCTTAGACCGACTGAAACATCTCGGATTGACGGTCGAACAGAAAACATCAAGCTCTGATCGCATTTGCCCCCATTGTAAGGCATTTGTATTGCGATTAGAACGCGATTTGCAATGTTTTCTAAATAAAATAATAATAAAAATAATAATAATTGATGCGTCTTTGGAAAATTGTGCCCCACAAACTTTATTCAAATTCAGTAATTTCAGATGTGTTAGAACATTTTCAGACTTGAGCATAGTTACGCTAGTTATTTATTTACATGACTACCAGATCTAGTGTGAGGAAGTAAGTACAGAAGCAGATCCAGAGCTGCTGTGTGGTGTTAGCACATGATCATCCTCCTCATCCAAGTAGCCGATTGTAATCCACATCTAGTGTTGTTCTTTGCTCGAGTTTTAACGAAAATGAACAGTTTAAATTGCTTAAACACTATAGTTGATTCTAACAAATGATGTTCCATGGCGGCATCCACCTTTGTAATGTATAAAATCTGCTTCACTGTCACTGTGCTGTCGTCATCGTGTAAAGCCCGCCCCAACGTTTCTGATTGGTGCTGAGATTTCGACCGATTAGAAATGGGCTTGAATGGGGTCTTTGCCAGACTACTTGCAGAGCAAATCTAAATTTGCCAGAAGTTGTCTGGGTTTTCCCAGGCTATGGAATTCCGTCAAATTAGCCAGATGCCATCATTGACAAATTGTGTGACAGGACCTCACTGTCAAAAATCATGGACATAATGTAAGGTGCCACTAAAACAAATCATACTAAATCAATGTGTCAACATCGATGTTTGATTTTAAGAATTAAAATCAGATTTAAAAGTCCGGAAGCAAAACCAGTCAAAAAGCACTGCTCTAGATGTCAATGAAACTAGGGCTGTATATGCTACAAGTCTGTGCAATGGTGTATCTAGTGTTCATATCAGCTTCTGAGCAGTCAGTCAAAGAGCTTTTCCGGGAGGAGGTTCACATGTCAAACTCAGACCAGAGGATGAATAAATAAATTAAAACAGCATTACATAAATGTCAGTGTTTTAAAGTATAATTCATCCTGTACTGGTCTGGGGAAAGATTATACTCGAACACAGAAAATCATAATTGCATTGCACAGGGTTAAATGTTACCTCAATCCTTCCGATACCATGGCACCTTCTGCAATGCAATCACCCACGTTACCCGATGTCTCCCCGTCCCACTCCATCCCAGAAGAAACACTCTCCACCCCCCACCCCCCACCGCCTTTCCCAGCATGCATCATGCAGTCACATGCATCACAGGACAAGCAACAGAGCAGCCAACACCGAAAGCATCATCTAGTTGGTTCATTTCAGCTCATTCATTTAGGTTTAGTAGTTGTTGCTGTCATTCTCAATCATAGATGGGCTACTGGATAAAACAAGAGCTTGATCCAGATTCTCTGGTCTCTCAATGCAAAAAAGATGGGTGCAGGCTATTGGTTTAGGTTAGAGCAGCATTCTCCAGTAAAAAAAATAAAAATAAAAAAAGACCAAAAAGAACAAATAAAAGGGAATGGCTTTGTGAGTTGTTGTTGTGAAGAGGATGAGCTAAGAGTGAGGATTCGGCTACCTGCTGCGCAAAGGTAATACTTTAATGCTATAGATGATAAAGAGAAAAGCAGTGGGCTGCCAGAGAGGAGTACCGGAGCAGGAAGTTGGTTTAGGACTGACAGCTTTTACAGGAGGGGTTTGGATGGTGGAGATGGTAGTGATGAAAGAGACAGGACAGAGACAGTAACACCAAATTTAAAGAGAGCTCGAAAACTACATGAAAATCCGAGGGCAAAGGAGGATGAAGTGTAAGAAAAAGCTACAGGAAACGTAAAAAAAAAAAGATCTACCACAGGCTGGTCACATTCTCTACGGGTGATCCTCTATTATGGGCCCTAATGTTTGACAGGGAGAAAGAGGGTGAATGCAATGGTCTTGGTCACTGTTCCTCATTCCACTGAGATTAGGGGGTGACAGAGACCTCATTAGACAGGAAGTGACCTGTCTTGATTAAATACACAGAGATTGTTGGTCTGCCACCACAAGTCTATTTTGGTGGAGGTCATTGAACACTCCATGGAGCAAAATATTTTACTCGACAAAATGGGAGTTTAAATGGGACAGAGAAAAATGAAGGGTGGGCAGAGAAAAGGTAAGAGAAAGGAGATCCCAGTCTTGTTGAGGCTCACTAAGGGCGCAGATCTCCTTTCCTGCACTTTTAAGCTGTCGTTCACTGACCAAGGGTGAAATGTCAGTGTACGTCTGTAAACGGACAGAGAAAGAGAAGGAGAAAGAGAGAAAAGGCTATGGAAGTATCTTGTGGGAGGGGCCAATGGCCTGAGAGGCAGAGCATGCAGATGATTGGCAGAATGTAAAGAGGAGGGGCTGGAAACAGATTAGAACTGCATTGACAGAAGAAAGAGAAGTGGGAAAAGGATTTTTTTGTTTTTATGCAAAAGTTACATTGTACGAAAATGACCGTCGTAGTGCCTTAACGCCACCCAAGGATTACATGTGTGTTGTTGCGCGTGTGTGCATATATGTGTGTAAGCGAAAAGAGAGAGACAGAGAGCTGGTCCCAAGAGGAAAGGGTCCCTAAGAGAGTGGCATCCACAGAGCTGAGGGACTCGGAGGACTAAAGTCCTTCAGGCCTTCCAACCACTGCTGCACACGCACATTTGGGTGTGTATTTGAGCGTGTGTGTCTGTCTCTGTGTGTGTGGGTGGGTGTGCATGATTATGTGAATATACAGTATGCATGTGTATGTGTTTAGCTGTGTCCCAATTTGTGAACTTATGCACTATTCTATGCCTTTTTGCAGATTAAACAGTGAGTGGTATGTTCACATTGACAATTCCAACAAGAAAAAGTGCACTTCAAATACCCAGATGATGCACTTCTTTAACTGTTGTTTAAGTGTTAGATACTACATGTACTCAACTGTCGCAGGTTTCCTTAAGTAGCGAAGGGGGAGCGGCTATCAGACTCTGACGCTGGATGACAAAATAACCATATGAAATTCATACACTAGGCGGTAGAGTACATAGTATATGTGCATACGTGTAATCTCCGTCAATTGGGACACAGCTTTTGTGTTTATCGCCATGCTCAGTTCTTAAATTCGCTCATTGATCACTGCTGTACATTAAAGCATAACATTTAGCTTTAATGTATCGATGATGCAGACTGTAAAAACCTAAAGAGACCTTTACATTTAATCCTTTAAAGCTTCAAAACCTGCATGAGAGTGCGCTAATGTTTATCGGTGTGCATGTCCGTATACGGTGCAAAAGTGCTGAGAAGGTTTGCCCGTTCCCGCTTCCCTGTGGATCGGCCCGTCTGAGCCTAACACCCTCGAACCCGGCCCTGCCACCAGAATCACAATAGCGGCCTCCGTCAGACAACGAAGGAGGAAAAGAAGGAGAGAAAATAAAAAGAGAAAACACCAACAGTACAGACACAGCGCTGGCCACTCGGAGGCCCTCTACCTTGTAGGCAACCCGTGCAGGGCACTTCTTCCCCAGGCCTAACGGAGGAGACATGTGCCTGAGCATCTCATACATATCCCTGTAACTGATTCTGCCACTGGGCAACCGAAACAAAACAAAAAACCAAAGGAAATGTGCATGGGAGAGAGAGAAAGAGAAGAAGAAAAGGAGTAAATCAAAAAAGAAGGGATCGGGAAGGAGACGGGAAAGTGGGAAGGGAGGAGAACAGAACAAAAGAAGGTTATTGGCCTGGACGAAAGGAGCGGTTTGGTGAACTAGGCTGCCGTAAGACTGATGATCGGTTTATTTGTGGGGAAGGGGAAGGGGGACGGGGAGGTGGGGGTTGCTCAACGTTTGAGGGCTAAAACGGCATTCTATGCAATGGGGCAGGTTGCATAGAAGAGCAGGGGGGCTTCAGAACAGGCATAAAGTCCCGCTGCTGGCAGGGCGTTGTAATGAAGTTTTATGTCAATGCAGTTTCTGTCCCCCTCCACCCAGAACAATGCACGCTACCGTACCAGCTAGGCCTAGCCGTGCCTCAACAGCAAGCAAAACAAAAATCAAAGATGGCTGATTTGTTTCTTTTTTTGTTTTGTTTGTCTTTCACTTTAGGTTTTTTTTTCTCTCGTTTGCTTGTTTCATACACACTAGTGCACTTCATGCTCCTGTAAGTGTCGGCATTGTCCTGCACATTCTCATTGTCATATCAAGTAGAATGCAAGTAGAAATGGTGAAAGTACAAAAACATTGTTGAAAAGAAAAAGAAGAGGAGGTAAGCGACATTCATTGCATTCTGGATGCTAGCAGGTAATATTAGTTTTTAAGTGGAAGTCAAACCTTGCAAGCCACCCTATGAGGACATTTCTTGCCTAAGCCCAGAGGGGGGTCGATAACTCGCAATAAACTGTACATATCCTTATAATGAATGCGCCCGCTGTAAGAAGAATACAGGGAAGTTAGAGAACAAAACTCAGAACAGAGACATTGGCAGGAAGAAGAGCACAAGAACAGAAAAAGAAGCACAGAATCACACAAACATTTTCTTATTTGCTCATCACCGGTCAAATCTGTACGCCACGCGGGTCTGGTCATTTCAACACTTCTGTATTACTGTTCCTCACTGTCTCTACTTCATTCTTTTTTTTTTCTTTTTCCTTCCTTTCATTTTTCGTTTTGTTCTGTTTTTCTGTCTTCCTCTTTTTCCTCTATCCCTCTTTTTATTCCTTCCCTTCTATTTTAACCACCCACCTACATTCATCCTTTTCTCTTATACTTCCTTTTTCACTCCTTCCAGTCTTGTTCCATAATTCATCCTCTTTCCATTCCTTCCGTCTTTCTATATCTATTCTACTCTACTTCGTTTGGTTCTCCTCTCCATCATTTTGTTGCTTCTTGGTTCTCTTCCTTACTTCCACTTTTCCTGTCATTTTCCATTCCTTTCTGCTTCCATCATTCCTTCCTTTCTCATTTGACTTCCTTGCTCTTTTATTTTAGTTGTCCTTTTACATTCCTTCCTTCCTTCCTTCCTTCCTTCCTTCCTTCCTTCCTTCCTTCCTTCCTTCCTTCCTTCCTTCCTTCCTTCCTTCCTTCCTTCCTTCCTTCCTTCCTTCCTTCCTTCCTTCCTCCCTCCCTCCCTCCCTCCCTCCCTCCCTCCCTCCCTCCCTTCCTTCCTTCCTTCCTTCCTTCCTTCCTTCCTTCCTTCCATTCTCTTTCTTTCATTCTCTTTCTTTCATTCTTCCTTCCTTTCTTGTTGTCAGACTTCTTCTGTAAAAAGGCCTTAATCTTGAGTGGACGTTAAGATTTATTCCTTGCATTTCTTTTTCAAATATCCGATAAACGCTCAGTTGCCCACCTACATTATCATATTATCTAACACACAACATTAGGGTGACAGGCACTGGAATGCAGATACCGGGAAACTTAGCGTGTTCAGTAGAAGGGATGGGGGCTGGCACAGTAAGTTTGGCTTGCAGTATGCAGTATTCCAGAGTGGGAGGACTGGGACTCACAGAAGGGCACGTAGGAGGGTTTGGGGGGGATTGATGGATTTTAACAGAGCTGAGAAGCTCAAATCCATGATCCCTTTCTCTCAGCTGGTGCTGTGGTATTCTCCCCTCTGTTTGGTCCAAGGTATGATACAACGAAGCCAGGCTCTGTACTTTTAAGACTGTGCCAGAGGCCACGGCTCTATACCAATGTCGAAAACGAAGCGTTCCAGTCGAACACACAAGAGAGTTTCTTAAAATAGCCTCTTAAAAATGGTGTCCAGAAATGTAGGGGCCAAAGAAATTTAAAAAGTTGCAGTCAGAGCAAGTTAAGTCTGCATTTTAAACAGCATGTATTTTAAAAGATTCAATGGTCTTATCTTTCATGAGGATTATCTATGAATTACCAAGAAACATGTTATTGACAAACTAATGTTAGTTGTATATCTATAAGAAACTACCAAGAGTGTATTGATGAGCTTAGTGACATAAATGTATAAAGCACTTCAATAATTTAGAACTTCACTTCAAGTAATTAGTACGTTTCAGCACTAGTATGTCATATACAGAATATATAAGAGTAGTATATACTGATGTGTTTATGCATGCAAGTGCACATGGGCTCACCAAGCAGCTGGGTCATATTCTGCCCAGATCCTCACATACTCGTCCAGATGATGGGGTCCCAGGATAGAGGAGTCACGTGTCAGGTACTCAAAATTATCCATGATCACAGCCACGAAAAGATTCAGCATCTATACACGTCAAAGCTTTGATGAGTTGAGCTGTATATTACACATTAGGTGTTCATGAGGCTATGTTATTTCTCTGATTTTAAGCAATAATAATACAATACAGTCATGGGAGTCAAGTTGGATTTTTTTTTGTCAATGGATATAAAACTAGCCCTCACTACAGTAATCATGCTGCCACTTAGTTTCATAGGTCAATGGATTAATTGTTCAATACAAGTTATGACCAAAATTTTGGTTTGAATAACCCATATACATATTTTGTTTGGAAACAGATGGAAAAGCAATATAGAAGTATGTCACATGTCAATGTTCAACACTAATGAGACGCATAGTGACCACTCAGCAAAACATCAAAATGATAAATTGAAGTTCCAGATTGCCTCTCATTATAATAAAACTAACTCAATGAAAAACTGCTGCTCAACAATTAGAGATCCTTTCATCTTCTACAAGCTATTAGCAGGGACAAAATCATGTTCTACTGTAAATTATGCCCATGAGCACAATGGTAGTAATAACAACAGTGTTGCCATTCTCACCAAAAAGGAACAGAGGAAGATGAAGGAGACAAAGTAGAGGTAGGCAAACTCGCTCCCACATTCTGCCTCTGTGTTACCAGATTGCTTATCACACGCCTTCTTTCCCAGACATGACAGCATGATTTCATGCCATGCCTCACCTGTAGCACTCCTACAGACACACAAGGTTGAACTACAGTTAAAAAGTGCATGTAACCCACACACAACATTCATCAGAGTTAGTCTGTGATGCACACACAAACCTGAAGAGCAGCATTAGGGCCTGGAAAAAGGTCCTGAAGTTGTTGTGCGGGTTAATGGCACTCTCAAGACTATCATCAATCGAAATGTTCCCAAACAGCTGTGAAACACAAAACCCACCCCAGCATAAACCCACAATCTCATTGCCCACTACCTTCAAATATAGCCATTTACCTATTCTCAGTATGTGCTGTGCAGCCTCCTACACACTCTCTCACATACCTGCATGCCAATGATGGCGTAGATGAAGAACAGCATGGCGATGAGTAGGCACACATACGGCAGAGCCTAAACACAGCAGATAAGTAACCAGCATTTAAGTGTGTGAAAAGCTGGTACTGGAAGTATGAGGAGAAATGTGCAGAGTATTGTCAAAATGTTAACATATCGTATACAAGAGATGTATGCATTGTTAATTTTTGTCACAGATTCGTCTTTTGATGAAAACATCAAAACATAATGTTATATTCTGACCCCCCCCCCCCCCATTTTATTTGGACTAAAATGCCATCTAATTTTAGTCTACAAAATACAATTTTAATTGACAAAAATATGCTTTAGTCATTGATTGTCTGTGATTTATTGTGTAAGTCTCATTGTAAATATGTCTGCTTGGCCATAATGTCCTGACTAGTGCATAACATATCTCGAGTGCAATCACACCTTTAGTGCAGATATAAAATGTAATATTCAGTTTATGTTCTGTATAAATCTGATAATCTTGTATATGTATAATGATCTGTTTAGGTGAGTTCATTTACAAACAAAGCATTTTCCTTTTACAGTCACACAGTGCAAGCAGGTTACTCTGTGACATAAATGACTATAATTGGAATATTTGAAAGAATAATATTAATTCTAGATTTTTTCCTCTTCAAAAAAATTGACTCACTTTTGTTTCCTGAACAACATTCAGTAGTTAAAATAGTTTATTATCGTAACAATACACATTTTCTTTATCTCTGATGAAATAAACTAAATCAACCTAAGTTAACTAACATTTTCTCCATGAATTTCATTGATGAGATTAGCAGTGTGTATGCTGCCCTACAAAGTCTCATAAAACAGTGGTTGCATACTTCTTTGCGTGTATAATTTTACCTTGAAAGACTGGACGAAGGTCCAGAGCAGGATGCGTATGGTCTCACCCTGCCTGAGCAACTTAATGAGACGAGCAGCTCTGAAGAGCCTTAGAAAACTCAGATTTATGAAGTTGTCCTATTGAGAGAGAAAGGAAATAGCAGACAGACGTAGAGAGAGAGAGAGAGAGAGAGAGAGAGAGAGAGAGAGAGAGAGAGAGAGAGAGAGAGAGAGAGAAATTATGTCAGTCTGAAACATCTGATTACAAATTGTGAAATAAAAATAACAAAATAAAAAAGGAACAAAATCAAACAAGGAGAAACCAGAAAATAAATATCAAACTGGCAAGACTGAACAGGCTCATCATATCCAAGGGTGAAAAAGGGGAAAGACAGAAGAGGGAGGAGGCAGCAACTCATACAAAAATATATAATAATAATAATAATAAAATAAATTATCGTAAGAGTCTAAACATCCTCATTAGGGAAGGGAGTGCACAGACCCTAACTTCTTGCTTCAGTCAACCAAATGCACTGATCTGTAGATTCACATGGAATCATGCCAACCACATTAATAGCTTACAATGACCAACAGGGGGCATTAGCAAAGAGAAGGGACACGTGTGCTGGGTAAAAGGACACATTTCAGTCAGAAGTGGTAAGATGTTGTACTTTTTGGCACTTTAGGCACATGAAATTGTCAGGAATTGAAGAGAAGAAATGACTGTTCAATGTCTTTTAAGCAGCACAGAAATACAGGGAAACAAATAGAGTATGAGCTCAAGGTGGATTTAACTCCATCTCTACCTTCATAACTGACTTATTTAGATGCATTCAATATGTTTACATCAGCGTGTTTATGTATTTAGATGTCTATATGACTGTATGAAGATGCAGTGTCAGAAACATAATTACTAGCGTTCCCTATCAACAAAAACGTTGAGCGCAACATGCATTCAGGAAACCTGCAGAGAAACACCAAATGTTTAAACTGTGCTACGGATCAATTACACCTCAGCTGAGAGGGGTTTTGTCATATCATCAGACAAGCAGGGGTGAAAGGTCATCATGACTCGAGCACATGCATCATTACCAGCATCACCATCAGCCACAGGGAAACAGATGCATTAGATGCATTACTAAAAAAAAAATTACAAACCATCTACATGTAGATGTTGCAGAAGCATGGTTTATAGCAGTATTTTTGAAGGTTGATTAAACAACAATTGTGATTGGTCAGGTCAGGTCATGGATATACACATGAGATTCATAGTGCATTTTGATTGGATGGAGTCATCAGAGGGCAAAGCCGCCATAAAGAAGAGTTTAAAGAAAGCATGTAAGAAAAGATAAAACAAGAAATTAATTATCATTATGCATATCTTTCAACAAACTGTTTGATCCAAATAATGGTTGATTATAACAAAAACATTTCATTTTTAAAATGATGATGCACATTTCATATGCTTTCAAGGCACCTTGAATTGCTGTTAAAGGGATAGTTCACTCAAAAATGAAATTTGTGTCATTAATTCCTCACGCTCATGTCATTCCAAACCCATAAAAACGCTGTTCATCTTCAGAGCACAAATTAAGATATTTCTGATGAAACCCCCCATATGCTGCAACATTATTACCACTTTCAAGGTCCAGAAAGGAAGTGACAAGACTTTTTCTAACAAGCTTCGGAAAGTTTTTTCAGAGTACTGGTCGTACGGGCAATTCTCCCAGAAGTGTGCACGCACTTGTTGGCCAGAGCGAGAGAGCGAAAGCTGTGTACCCCCATTAAAGCGATTTGCTCGGCTTTAGGAAAGTCGTCAGCTGCGCTGCACTGCACAGATCTAAGGAGTTCAAGAAATCAACAATGTCACCCCATAAGTGTGTTTTTGGTTGCCAGAACAAGACAACCCTGTCCAGCTTCCCAAAGAACCCAGAATAGTGGATGGAGTTTGTTTTTCCGGAGCAGCAATGGAGTTGCGCAAGTGTTTTTGTTTGTTCCCTATATTTCAGCGATGACTGTTTTATAAACAATGCCCAGTTAGACGCCAGACCTGCAGATCTAATGCTGAAGGAAGGAGCGGACCCAACAATAAAGGTTCACAGTCGTGCATCATGAAGTAAACAACATGATCACGTATAGTTAATTTATCAGTGGAGCATGCAATGTATGGTGTGTTTAAATACATTTGTTTAGCTGACCACTATTTGTTAATTGTAACATCATTCCAAACAAAAAATACACAAAGAATGGGAAAATATGTTGAACTAAATGATTTATTTCATATTAAACCAATGGGACTTTTAAAATGTCACAGCTTTCAGATGCTCTCAATGCAACAGCTGTGTGCACTCATCATTCTTTAGCTCCGCCCACACTATACGCCTTCAGCTGCTCGGTTTTATTTGGAAAGACTCGGTACAGTGTATCGCTCTTTTCTTTTACAAAAACGAAGACTTTTCGGAGATATGAAGGATGCAATACTACTCTATAGGTACTCAAGACAAAGACATGAGATTGGCAGAAACTGAGTCTGACAGCCCGCTTTAAAGTCCTCATGAAATAAAAATCAACCTGATTTACTTTGTTAGCAAACATTACAGGTCTTAGGGTGAACAATTAATCTGTGCAAGTTAATACACAGAAAAAAATTGTTTGCCATGGTGATCTTTAAATCAAAACCTGAAAAGTAACTTCTGGTCTGGAATGGCGAATAAACGAAGGTCTTAGGGGTTTGGAACAACACAAGGGTGAGTAATTCATAAATTTTTTAACTTTAATTACAACTTTAACGAAGCATGCAAGGTCCAGATCGGTCTGAAGATCTACCAAGACTCTCCAGGTAGTTGTCTAGACACAGGACTGGGCCTTGAACTAAAGCCCTGTTCACACCGCCAGCGGAATATGTACTGCGAAGACGCTTGTGTCCCTCTAATGCTATTGGTAGACTGCACATCTGGCCATATCTTCAATAAATGCAACAAGTGATATATAAAACAAAGATATCATTCTAATTTGACTAGGAATTAGACTAAATGTAGCATTCTGGTGTTGGAGAGTTTTGTTTTATTAACTACAGTGCTCAGTGCATCAAATCATTAACTAGATTAATGATTGGTCAATCAAAAATTACTAAAACACCATTTGAATGACAAATAAGCTATTTTCGTGTCTCTAATAAAGTTGCCACCCCTCCATTGAAATGAAATGGGATTGTGTCGCTTTGTCGCCGCATGTCGCTGGCAATGTGAACAGGGCTTTGGAATGACTGTTATCAATAGCATATAAGTTATTTCACATCACATTTTTTCTTAAAAAGACCCCATGAATTTAAAACAAAAGCTCATGTGTGCTTTCATTGATGTCATCAATAAGCTTGCGTAATCCTAAAAGCTGAGTAAATTGAAATAAAATTGAATATTCACATTTCTTTGATGGAAACAAAAGTCTTGATGACTGAAATGTGTCCCCCTAATGCAACCTGCCATCGATGTGCAATAGCAAGTAGTAAATCGTGGTTTTGCCCGACTGTGACATAAGCTAAAGCAAAATGAAATAAAACAATAAATTATACAATTAGTAAATTAATAAATACATAACTACATAAAAATATGATAACCAAATAAATATTTAATTTAAAAATACATTTTTACAAATAATTACAGTCTAATTTTTAAAGCAGCTTTCTTTCCTATGCTGACAAATTTCTATTTTAACAGAAAGTTCGGGCTAGACATATCAAATGAACGTTTAAATGAAATGTGGGACGTTCTCATTCTAGATAACATTTGAAAATGTGTGTTGTGCAGGAGTCATCAATATCTTTGGTCTGTCTTCCTAGAAAAGAAAGACAGTATTTTGAATGTGTATATTTGTGTTAGGTGTGATTCATTTGACCAAATTTAGGTGCACACTAGCATATAAATAAACTCAGTGAACAGACTTTTAAAGCCACAAAACGTAATGTGAGATTTCTTGAGGTCTTTAAAGTGCCTGCACAAAAGTTAACTTGTAGGTGCGGATGGTCTGAAACCAATAAAAAAACACAATCTTATGTTACATATTTTTTAGAAATGGCCATCATCATTTGCTGAGAACAATGTATTATTATTTTTTTTTTTTTTGCTTTTTTTATTTTACTGATAGGTCAGTTTAATCTGACTCGGACGAAGCTGGAAAAGTAAAAGACCCATGTCACCGCTGGCACCACTGGCTCACTGATCTGCCTCACACACCAACTGGGTCGATTATATAAGACTTTTAGGAGTTCCTTACACCTCAGTGAGCAAGAGAAGATCCTGCTGAGAGTCCCTCAATCACATACGGAATTACACACAAACGTACAGATAGGATACACAAACAAACACACATACATACGCACGCACAGATGGCAGCCCTTCTGCTACACACTTACCCCTAGCTCTGTGACTAAAATATCAGTGATGCTGCCAAGTACAGTCACACAGTCGAAGATGTTCCAGGCGTCTTTGAAGTAGTTCTGTGGTGAAAAGACACAGATGCGTTTGTCATTTGGGCAAAAGGAGGATTGAGTTTGGCACCCACACATACACTCAGTGACCCGCAGACAGAAAAAAGGAGCAGATGAATTATTTGAACTCTCTGGTGCTAATACAAGAGCCCCATTCCCCATTTCAGCCCTTATTCCTTCCCTGTGTTTTCACCCCCCTCACACTGTGCGCAAAAAAGGGTGGATGCCTAGAAGACCAGTGGCCCAGATGCTGAACATAACAGCCTTTTTGTGAGCTGCCAAGTGAGTGCCTACAGGAAAACACTGCATTAGAGCCATTCAGTACACCAGCTGTGTGGTAACAGGGGCTCCAGTGCAAAGATTGTGTGTGTGTAACTTTCCATCCAACACGTGTTATACCCGTCATCTTCATTTCGCTCTAAATCTCCTTTTTCCATTTTCCACTCCTAATCATTTCAATGTGCCCTCCAGCTCTCTTACTTGCATGACTTTTAGCTGACTACAACCATTTCCTTTGTATCCTGTACTTCTACTTCAGAATGCTACCTCTTTGATCTCTCTCTCTCTCTCTCTCTCTCTCTCTCTCTCTCTCTCTCTCTCTCTCTCTCTCTCTCTCTCTCTCTCTCTCTCTCTCTCTCTCATGCTCGATCTGTTCATCAATCTGCTTGTACAATGCTTATGTTTTTTAAAGACACCCCCCCCTAATATATATATATATATATATATATATATATATATATATATATATATATATATATATATATATTATACAGTCAGCTGTATATATACACGAAATTATGTACAAAATTATTCAAATATAATTTGTTACTAGTTGGTTCAGGACAGGTTCATTTATGTAAGTGAGGATGGCAAAATAAAGTAAACTGTGACATATTATACCTGTGACATATTATACCATATTATAACTGTGACATATTATACGATTCTTCATACAGTGGACTAAAAGCAAAACTGAAAGAAATTTGGGAACAAAATTATTCAGACACTTTAACCTTATCATGTTTTGCTTAAGTGTTTTTTTCTTTAATTGCTAATGTGACCTTTTACACCACAGACTGAACAAAATGAAGCATTGCTTGATCATTGGTTGACCTAAATTATCTCATTGTGTATTTAAATTTAACATCTGGCAGCTGATTGGTTGATACGGTTTGATCACTTTTTTTTCAACAAATTCAAACCTCCTTCATCTTCCCAAGACTAAGCTCAGGACTAAGGGATTGGGCTTTGTGTTCTGCCGCTCCTCGGATTTGGAATGCCCTACCCGACCATCTGAGGGTACCTAAGGACGTTATGTCTTTTAGCTATTAAATCTATTAGTATTTTCCCATTTTTAAATGATCTTAATTGTAGCACTTTGAAATTTGTTCAAAATGTAAAGTTCAATACAAATAAAATGTATTATTATTATTATTATTATTATTATTATTATTATTATTATTATTATTATTATTATTATTATTATTTTATTATTATTATTGTAATACATTACACACCTTTCTATCAAAGTTATCTGACATCATCAAGATGAATTTGCTCTGACACAGTTTAACTCTGAATTCTTGGCACATTTTATTACCATTTTCTAAACTATAGCGAATAAAAGATGATAATGTGAGAATGTTTACAGTGTCTGAATACATTTTGGTTTGACTGTATATATATTGCAAAATATAGGCTTCTAGGCTTCTATAAGTTCTAGGCTTACAATTTGAGTAATGTAAAATTGAAAGTTATGTTATGTTGCAGTTTCTAAAAAAGTATATACTTATATACTTTACATTCATTTGGTGCTTAGTGACTGTGATTTTACACACATAATGTTTTTTATACCGTACAAATGGTACATTCAATCCCCCTACACTGCCCCTGCCCCTAAACCTACATTCGGCATTTTTACATTTTCAAAAACACATAATGTAGCATGTTTATGAATCCATTCACATTGTTTGGACCACAGGCTGGTCCCCACAATGTATATATAATATTAACAAGGACACACACACACAAACACACACACACACACACACACACACACACACACACACACACACACACACACACACACACACACACACACACACACACACACACACACACACTTAAATATCAGAAAACTATACTCACCAGCGCTCCAAAGGCAATGATCTTCAGTATGCACTCCATGGAGAAAAGCGAGGTGAACACTATGTTCAGGTTGGCTAACACAGCTTCATAGGCAAGTGATGCTCCATCATACTAGACACACACAACATGTTTAATCTGTATTAAACTGTCTCTATATTTGGTAGCTGGGTTGTAAAAAAATAAAAAATAAAAATAAAATAAAAATATGGACTCATATGGACACCAGCAGTGTTCATTTAACACTGAGGATTTTGCTATATATATATATAAACAAACAAACAAACATCATAGTATCAATATACCATTTGTTTTACAAAACTCTAAATATATAAAGCAATATGTACTAAAGATAAATACTGCCATACCTTCATCATAAGGACAATGGTATTGAGGGCAATCAAGGCCATGATGGTGTATTCAAACGGAGGAGACACCACAAACTCCCACATGCGGTACTGGAATGTTTGCTTGTTCTGAGGCATGTGTCGCGTGAGCGGTTTAGCATTGATGGCGAAGTCTATACAAGCTCTCTGAAAATAGAACAGATACGATAAGGTTAATCAAGCTGAAAATCTGCCTAATATGATACTCCATATAAATGAGAAAATTACAGCACTATGCATAAAGAATGAGCTAGAATGATTTTTTTAGCCTATAAAACCTTCCATCTGATAAGTCCTTCACCTCATTCTTTTCCAGGCTATAGTCCTCCATCATTTTATCTCCTTGCTCCTGGAAAGTGATAATGATAAGAGCCACGAAGATGTTGACGAAGAAGAAGGGGAAGACCACAAAGTACACCACGTAAAAGATGGACATTTCCATCCGGTAACCTGGGCTCGGGCCCTGATTCTCGTAGGTCGCATCCACTGAATGTTTAAGCACCCTGGAGAACGGCAAAAATGGGAGATACTGCCATGTACTTTGAGATTCACTAAGATCGTAATTTGTGATGAAAATATTTGCATTACATTATAAAACAGAAGCAGAATTTAACTAGTAGGATCAGACCTTGGGTACAAACACTGGGAATTAGGTTAGGAATTGAGATGTGTACATACTGCGGCCACCCCTCTCCCGTAGAAACGGTGAAGAGGGTGAGAAGGGCCCAGAGCACGTTGTCGTAGTGGAAATCGTATTTCTTCCATTCCCGCTTCTGCGCCCTCACTTCGTTATCTTTTTCATAGACAAGATACTCGCCCCTAACAACAAATTGCTTTTAGAATAACACACCAATGTGTTGGTTTATCAGTGTGTCTGTGTGTTCTCTCTCACCTGCAATCTCGCTCAAACTCCTTGGATTCATCAGTGCAGTAGAAGAAACGGCCCTTAAAGAGCTGCACAGCCACCACAGCAAAGATGAACATGAACAGCATGTAAACAATGAGGATGTTCAACACATTCTTTAGAGAGTTCACCACACAGTCAAAGACAGCCTGGAAAACAGAGAAGAGACAAAGCAAATTGAAAGCAAAACACAAACTCAGCCTTATGTGAGACAAAGCACAAAATCAAAATGTAAAAATGCAATTTAACACAAAGCTAATAAATATCCATAAAAACAGAAACAGAATAACAGTCAACTGAAATAAACCAAACAGACTAAATAAAATACAACAATCAAGAACAGCATGAACAACAACGAAGGAATAAAGCATTAAGAATTAATAGAATTAAAGATGTCAGAATCAAAATGTACAAATACAATACAATTAAGGTGACCATAATGACCATAAAACAAAAAACAGATCAATTCCTAGAATGCAGCCACAAAATTAAAAGCAGACTGAAAAAAACATTTTTTTTTTTTTTTTTTTTTTTTAAATTAAGCCTGTAAGCAGAACCAAAACCTTAGAGATGCATACATATAGTATATAAAATACAACACAGGGAGAAAACAGCCAAACACCTTCAGCTTGGGCAGACGCTTGATGGTTTTCAGAGGCCGCAACACTCGGAGTACACGCAGGGACTTGATGGTACTGATGTCTTTCCCTTTGCTGCTTCCCCTGCAAATTAACACAAACACACACACATAACACAGTTAGAAAGTGAAATGTTGAAACGCGTCAGGCTATATGGGTAATTGGTCTTGCACACACAGTTTAGGGGTGAGTTAGTAGCTCAGGCTGTTGAAACAATGAAACATGCCTGCTACATCCACACATTTACTCTCAGCCAATCAGGAATCACGACTGTGTCTCCTCACTGAGAATGTAGCCCGTTGTAGCTAGACAATCAAGCCCATTTCACAGTACTTTGGAAAGACAAATAGTAAAACACATGCACTCAGTCAATCTGTCAATAAACACTCTCAGACACGCTCGCTGTTGTGTTTCATGGCATGCTATACCGGAAACTAGCTCAGTGGATGATATATCCACTGTACCATCTTAGCCCATGCTGGAACCACCACTGTACCTCTTTTCCCAAGGAACAATGGCTGGTTTCATTACATTGCCATGATGACAGCATGAAACATACATGGCAGACTCAGGCATCACCACTGCGGAATGCCCAGCCAAACTTCTTTCTTTCTTGTTTTTGGGGTTGTTGATTGGCAAACACAAAAAAATAAACATAAAAGGACCTTGAAACACACATCCAGTCACTCCAGAGGGGAGAAGCTTCTACAGTGAGCTGGTCCATTATATCCGCTCTGGCTCTGTAGTGTAAAGAACCGTGTTATCCTGAAGATAGTTGATCGAAAGACTATCTGGCTTACATTATCACAGTTTGCACGTCGCCATTGTGGTACCCGAGCACAGCCATCCACCAGATGTGTGTACAGCCGTTGGATGGCAGATGTGCGGCTAGTGACCAGCAAGAAAAATGCAAATATCGCACACTGAAGACTAAACTATGGAAATATGTTGTTGTAAACTAATTTATATTACAGAAGTACAAACTTTTGTAATGATGCTTTTGATAACTTGCATCACATACGTGGGTTCCAAAAGTGAAAATGCTATATATTATATTATATATATATATCTTCAGTGTCACATGATCTTTCAAAAATCCTTCTAATATGCTTATTTAAATCATTACTGGAAATGATCTATGTTAAAAGCTAAAAGCAGTTGTGCTGCTTAATATTTTTGTGGAGACCGTGGTATATTTTTCATGGAATTAATAGTATCATGGAATAGATTTACGCACCAAAACGAGACAATATACTAGACGAGGGAGCACAGCGTAAACAACGTTGTTTATGGTATCAAATCATTTAAAGCACTTACCCCACCATTCACTAATATTAATAAATTGAACTTTAGGATCAAGTAATACGGATGTGTTCATGATTTGGGCATTGTTCCATCTTTCATAAAGGAACTACTTAAATTTGGTTTGTTCGTCATACAAAGCAGACAAAATTATTTTAAGTGACTTTTGTTTGTTTAGAATTTGCCTAAATGCTCTGACTTTGTTTATTTCCAAGTTTAAATGAACAAATCCCAGATTTGAACACTTTTGGACCTCACTGTATTAAATGTGTTTTTATTTGGAATCTTTATTGTCTTTCTCTCTGTCTCAGTGTCAAGGACAGAGGGCAGTGCTCTAGATTTCCAGTGTCGTGCCAAATCCTGCCCTCTCAGCAGATGTGGTTACACACTGTCAAGCATAAACAAGTGTCCATCAGAGAATTGCTGTTAGAGTGACGGGTGTAGAGGTGAGGGACCTCTCAAACCCCCTTATCAGGACTGCGTGGACTGCGAATGATCGTCCACGGGTGGTTAACACAGGAACAGTGACAGAGCGATAGAAGGAAATGGGTGACTTGTAGACAGACATAGAGACAAATCCAAAAAAGAAAGAGAGGAAAGCTGTGTAATTGCCAGGACAAGCATTAAGAGCAAAAGGAGGAAGAGAGAGTGAGAGAGCGAGAGCGTGAGAAAGAGAGAGAGAGCGTGAGAGAGAGAGAGAGAAGAGAGAGAGAGAGAGAGAGAGAGAGAGAGAGAGAGAGAGAGAGAGAGAGAGAGAGAGAGAGAGAGAGAGACATTACCCGCTGCCTCCGCTGTAGGTGTGAGCAGTTGAAGAGATGAGAGAGGAATCAGACACACATACACACAAAGACACAGGGGAGAAAGGGAGTTTGAAGGAAGAAATACATTAATGTGAGACACACAGTAAAAAGAGAGAAATAAGGATGCAAGCTTGTGGATTATTATACTATTGTACATACACCCTCGTTGTTCACTTACCCATTTATGTAACTTACAAAACTCTTAACAATATGCAGTAAATACTACAGCAGCAAGACATTTGGTCTTATTTAGTCAGACTTTTGACTTGCAGCAAAACGTCTGTTCCACTTGGCAGCTTATTCTGTCCAAGAACTGCCCACTTAAGCAGGAAGTGACTGCATGACTGACATGTAAGCCGACCAACCACAGTCTGTTTTGGTTTTACATGATGTTTAGGGGTGGGGTTATTTGAAATTAATTTTACAATAATGCAGTGCAGCAGTCGGTTTCAGGATGTTAAAATTCCATTTATTTTTTCCAAGGGGAATTTTTTTTTAAAACAATAACTTTTAATCCTTTAGTACCCACCTACTCGCATGAAGCACGCAAATGACATAGAATCATTTTCCCTACGCTCTTAAATGACTTAAATATTAACTACACGCATAATTGTTTCTACATAAACAATAAACTAGGTTTATTTTGATCTGTCGTTTTCAAATCGATTATGTTATTCGTCAACTCTTCACAGAATATTAGCCATCTTGTATCTTTCTTTAAAAAAAAAAAAAAATTAAATACCTTTTTGCTTCAAATCAAAGGGTAATTCACCTTGTAGGTGATTGGATTAGCGCATGACTCGTTTTTTTAAATTCATATGAGGAAAATAAATGGTAAAACTACTTCCAGAACCAAGGATGCTGTAAAGGTAGTCAAGAACTGTTGCACTTTATGCTGTAATAGTCTGCCACTAAAAATTAATTCACATTTTCGTAGGGAGCAAAAAATCCAAGGAATATGCTTGAAGGGCTAAGTAATCATACTTCACAGACAAAACTGAGAAAACAAAGCTTCTGAGACAGAAGATTTGATGGCAATAACCTGCTAAACTTTTGCAAATCTACACATTAGTTCTTCCTTAACTCTTTCCCTGCCAAAACCAGAATTATCTGGATATATCTGGCTTATCTGGTTAGACACAGTTAGGGGGCGCTATTACGCATCTTCTGAATGAGTACAGAATCTCCTGATCCAAACACACGTCAGGAAGACTCAGTAAAACAAGTGATCGTATGCAAGCAGATATTACATATTTATATGATGTTTAATGTGGTCATCAGCATTAAACATCATATAAATCCAAACTGCCTAGTGTTACTGAATGAAATGTGGACCCAGAACGAGATATAGGACTGTGCAAACATTAGGGGTGTTGATGGACTGATCATTGTTTTGAATCTGATCTGGATACAGTCTTTCACAAATGTTTTTTTTCAAAATGTTACTTTTTTATGAAACTATAAATAAAAAATAAAATAATGCATGAGGCTAGAATACATTTTTTTGTTTGTTTGTTTTGTTTAAAAGTAGAGGGTCAGCTCGTTATTTTCATATATTGGATGCTCAGATATTCGTTATTCATAAAACAAAATATGGGGCCATTCAATTTTTGTGAAAATGGTAAAAAAAAAAAAAAAAAAAACCTAGCGGTGACGTTGAAAAAAAAAAAAAAACCTAGCGGTGACGTTGAAAAAAAAAAAAAAACCTAGCGGAAACCTTGCCACTTTTTTTAAACACTGGCGGGGAAAGAGTTACAAACTTGGTACCTTGTTTCCCAGTGAGCTGATAAGAATCCTGTGCGGAATGACTCCTGAAAGTTGCATAAATCAAGCCAACCAGATTTGAGTTGCCATTTTTATCTATATGCACTGTGGGTGGTCTGTAGGCATGCCGTCTGAGGCTGAGACTATAGCTAACATACACAAATCAGAATCTATTTGAATGTAAGTGTAGAAAACATGCAGTGCCATTCTGCATGTGACTTCAACGCAGTTAGTTGCCATGCCTCCTTGTTCATCATGATCTCATGATCCAGGGCTTCAAAGCTCATACTGTCACATACAATATTTTGCCACATGGCACAGTCATATGACCAAGCGCTTCACCTGCAGGGCAATGGGGATCCAAAGCTCTGCTGGAGTCTGTTATTCAAAAAGATTTACTCTACATTCACAAACTATCATAGACTGCTACTTTTATGTGTAAAACTGTGGTCAAAACTATTAAGAAATAATAAAGGAGCGATTTACTTTCTTAAAGATTTACACAGCATACTGTGCAATAAACAAAGAAACAAAAAACAGACTCCCAGCAGGCTCAAGTTTGCCAGCTTAAGCAATTCACAAGGCTAATAAAGTTGAGTCAAAACAGGCTTGAAACAGGAAACGTGTGCAACTGTTTGTCATAAACAAACACTAACCTTCTCAACAAACATCTCTCTATGGCATGAGCGATGTTTTCTCAGTCATCTCTTTTTATTCTCTAGAGATGATCTGGAGCAATCCATCACTGAAGTCTGTGCCACTAACTTACTCAAACATGCTATATATTATTTGACCATGCAGTGCATCTGTCCTACTCCAATGTGTCTTTTTGCTAATCAACCCAAAAAGTAAAAATGTTCACCTGTTGAAAGGTGTGCAGTAAGTAGGAATGAGAAATGTATGCAGAGACATTTACATACTAAGTGGTCCACCAAGAAAACTGTCAAACAAGATAGTTACGACTCTCACTTCTGATCGAATGAGCTGCCTTTCAAAGCCATTTTAATCAAGAAACACACACTGATGATCACACATTCTATATATTATTGCATCAGTTGCCATGTTGCTTGGCAAACACGAACAGCCTAATGTAAACATAAATGAACTTGACATAATTAATCTGATAATTCCTTTTTAATAATAAAATATATTATATAACTATTTAAAAATTGGTCCTATTTCAACAACTGAAGCAAATGGTCAATTGTTTCACAATGTTTTCCTTTTTGTTTCCCAGTTCTGCCTATAGTTATGCAGACTCTCTCTCTATCAGCTGACTTTTTTCCTGCAATAAATAGACTGCCTAATTGAATCTTGCGTTCATCAAAATGTGGATACACATCTCAATTGGACAGTGCCCTTCTAGGAGGTGAGCAGTTTGATTGTCTGTAATCCCATTATGGTGTTATCTTTCTGGGCCAAAGACCCTGTTCAGCCATAAGAGGTCCTAATGCATTCTGGGTTGCTTTACACGGGCAGCCCTGCAAAAGTTATCTGTATTTAGAGCATCGCCTGACATTTTTACTGTAGGCTATGTCTCCTTATGCCGCTAAAGTGCACCAATCTGCGGATTCTTATCATGTCCAGATCTAGCTGTGTTAGTCGGTAATGTTTAGTGAGTCATAGACTACCCGTGTCCAGTCATCTGATGGAGTCTACAAAAACCTTAATATAAAAAGTATAAACAATATATTAATTATAAATAAATTCATAAACCTTAAATTACTACATGTAAAAGTAATATAATATTTAATTTAACTTTTACACTAAATACTTTTGTTTTATTTAAATAATTTACTAAAATGTAAAGATCCCAAAAATATTTTTTACTTAACCATACAAATAATTATATATATTTATATATATGTTTACTACATTGACAGTTAATATTCCCATGATAAAGTGTGTATTGGTTTACCATTATGTACAAATACTAATTTAAATTAAAACAGGATAATCTGTTTTTGTCATCAAATTTTAAATGGTACTGTAATTAAGAAGAAAATAACAGAGACAGTAGCAGAAAGAATAAATATATTACTATATTAATAATATTTAATTACTATAACTAATAATATAAAACTATTTTAAATTATTTTAACATACAATATCACAATGACATTTAGTCACACTTAAAACATTCTAAAAATCTTTAAACATAAATACTTAAAAGCCACCTTTCCACAATCAAAAAGGCACTAATTTCATAGAATGAGTCAAGTATTCATGACTATTTTACTCGCTGTAAATCAGTCATACCACACTTGTTAGACATTTTAGACAATGTCTTTGAAGGTCTGACACAGAAACAAAGAGACATACACGTACACATAGACACAAACACGTATGTTAACACATTTAGGTGTCCACATACTGTAGATTGTACCAAGAGATGTTTAGCTGTAAGATTATGTTACTGCTACTGGCTAAAGAATGACATGACCTCAACCTTGGCATGTGTCCTATGTGTGAGGGATGTGGTGAGGACATTTGGACGGACAGATCAGTCTACAGAAGAAGAGGACAGGCGTGTAATGAGAAGGACAGGCAATTAGAGCAAACAGAGGGGAAAGGGAGAAAGAAAGAGACATTACCCCTCTCCTTCCCCACCGCCTCCTCCACTGTAGGTGTTGAGAGATGATCAGAGACAGGAAGACAGAGACAGACAGAGGCAAAGACACAGAACAAACACAAAACACACACAGAGAGACAGAAAAAGGCACAGGGATAGAATGGGGTTTTTGAAGCAGGAAAAACATCAATATGAGACAGAGAATACATAGAATTACAAAATAATGGCAGACCTCTTAGTTTGGTTTATATGTGGACACCTAATCTAGTGTAAACACTTAAAACAATTGAAATACAAAAATACATAGAAACAAACAGGGTCCAAAATGAACTCATACAAGCTTGGGTGGGTAAATAGAGAAGATCTCCCCCCCCCCCCCCCCATAATAAATAATAATAATCATTATAACTTCAGTAATATTTAAATTAGCTCCAGCTTAAAAAAGCTTTGATTGATTCTTTTATTGTTCTTTTCAATAATTGGCAATTTCAACCATGCATTGTTTTCCAGTTTCTAGAAAAGTTACAGGTTATTTCATTTACTCACCAAAGCCTTTTTTTCTTTTTTCATCTGGAATGTTAATCTTGGACCATGTACACAAAATACTAAATAAACATGCACATATATATATACACACACACACACACACACACACACACACACACACACACACACACACACACACACACACACACACACACACACACACACACACACACACACACACACACACACACACGCGAGTCACTCCCTGAAATTGACAAAAAGGTTAAAAATAGACTCATGAGAGATGGCAGAGATATGGGAACTGTTCCCACGCTCACAGCCAGGGAGCGCCAGTCACCCCAGAGCGCCTGCCGTTCCGAGCGCTCTATGCTCTGCTGTGTGGAGAGAGAGAGAGAGAGAGCGAGAGAGAGAGAGAGAGAGAGAGAGAGAGAGAGAGAGAGAGAGAGAGAGAGAGAGAGAGAGAGAGAGAGAGAGAGAGAGAGAGAGAGAGAGAGAGAGAGAGGAAGGAAGGAGTACAGTATTTTTCTAAGGGAAAGGTAGGCATGTCCAAATGCCTCTATATGAATCACCTAATAAGATGCTTATTTCATGCTGAGATAAAGATATGGGTGCAAATGGAAGGTTGGGTGGAACTGATGGTCAAAGGAAAAGAGAACAAAAATGCTTAAGGATTCAAGGGGGTTTCTTTAAAAAAGTCATGCTGGTAAAGACAATCAATGCAGATTGCAAGTTCAATTTGTCCTCTCAAACATAAATGTTATTGTTTTTTGCTTGTTTTTATGCCTAACAACTCAAATTTGAGCTCTAGAAAGGCCATACAGTATATAACATTTTGGCCAGACCAAGTACTAATGTGGCATAAAAACATAAATAAAGAGCAATGCATCTCTATAAACTATTTCACACCTAGTCTGGAATAAATTAAATATATTAAATGACATTCAATGAGAATGGGAAATTCGGCATCACACTCAGAACATCTGTCATGCAAATTAATTGCAAAATATTTTACACTTTTACACTCAGTCATGTCAGACATGTGTAAACAGGCCTTTATTAATATTAACACTTCTACATGACAGCCATTCACGTTATGCATGGTACATGTCATGTGTCGTGTGTATGTCCACCTAAAGGCCCGAGTCAGTTCAGAACTGCACTGCATATGGACTATTGTTGTGAAAATATGTGCAGACATTTGCAGTTATTCAGGGACAGAGGAAGATATACACAAACACACACACAAGACCATATAATATTACAATTTCAAGCCGTACAGATTCTGGTATTTTTAGGAAGAAAAACTATTGATCTTGGTTCATCATATTTCTTCCATTCATGCTTGCATCTCAGGTTATCTGACATGTTGATTCCCAGAATCTACTCACATGCTCTTCACTAAACCTGGAAAAGAGCCATTCACATGCATTTTCACAGAGATGCACCTTTCTGACTTTTCCCCCATTTTAAGAGCTCTCTCAGACCTGTAGCGGGGCTGAATGTTTCCAGTGAGATCAGATACACAACCTGGAACAGTCATCCGCAATCATTCCTATTGTTTCTTTTCGGCTATCCTGTTTGCCAAACATAAATCCATCCCTCTGTTATCCTGGCTTTATTTATAGTAGTTTATTTAACAAGATACCTGATCATTTCTGTCTGATCTTAACAGTTTAAGTAGCTCATTTTACTATGGAAAAATTACAATACTCCACCCATGAAAAAGCATTTTTTTATTATAAGTGCACGCAGAAGTTTTGTCATCTGCTGCTTTAAAGCTACACTGTGTGATATTTCCCCCCATCTAGCAGTGAAAATGTATATGACCATCCAGTGAATAATAGTTTCTGTTCCTCTCAATTCTGATTTCGTTTTAACTCCTACGGTGGCCGATTTAGCCCAAGATTAACATGGCAATCCCTCTCTTTACATTCGACACGGTGCCATCGAGTGTTAAAACACGAAAGGCGAAGCCTGAATTTACGGGTATGTCCCTCTTTGGCTAATGTACTTTCAAGATGGAGGGGCAACATGGCGACCGGCATTCGAACCCCTCCCCCGTATGTATTTTCAATGGCATATTATAAACTTACGAGAATACTTTATAACTTGAAAAAAGTAAATATACATTAATGAGCACATATATTTTTGAAAGAACTAAGTGTTTTTAGATAAGAATAAACTAAAAAAGTTACACAGTGTAGCTTTAAATGCTTGCAGTCTAAAATGCCGGATGGATTCTGATTGGCAGTCAATCATTCATCACCTGGAAAAAAAAACTCTTTCTTAAAGTGATTCCAATATTGTTACACTGTGTTATTGTTATAGCTGTGGTGTGACTTCACTATTCTTATATAATTAGAATTCTTATTAAAACTATATAGTTATAAGCTATAGTAATCGTTCATTTGGTGTGAATGGCAATTTAGTGAGAAATTGTCAAGAAAAACTCTATTCAAATAGTTTTCACTAAATATAAATAGGCTTATAAATGATACAAAAATGTAGCATATGGTCCCTTGCTCTCTTGTCTTTTTCTCATGTTTGGTTCCAGCAAAGTATGTGGCGTGAAAGATGGGGAGAAGAAATACCTGAGGTGAGTGTGGCTGGACGCTCCAGAGAGTCCTGGGCACTAAAGGGTTACAGGTGCCCAGGTAGGGTCATCACCCTCATGGAAATGGGCCCAAGCGCACCCATTGGGTAGCAACTGCGCAAATGTAGTGCATGGGGGGTCAGGGTAGGGAGATGCAGTGATAAATCTCCAAAAGCAGAACTGGGGCTAAATGTGGGGAGGGATAAGAGTAGGGAAAGAGAGGGTCAAGATATGCACAGAACTGATGGGATGGAGAGAAAGGCAGAGAAATGGTGAGAAAGAAAAGAAGGAGAGAGAGAGCTTGGCTGTATGTGTAGCAGGCTGGCGCTCCAGGGTGGCAGAGAGCTGTGTTCACTGCACAGGCGCTTGACCTATAGGGAGCAAGACGGGAAAGGACGAGGAGAGGCAGCAAGCAGGGAAGGAGTGAGATATGAGCGCTGGAGCCTTGATGACACTTACGTGAAGGCGAACGCCACCAGGGCACCACTAACCACTATAAAGTCCAGGATGTTCCACAGGTCACGGAAATATGAGCCTTGATGCAGGACAAGACCTAAATCCACCATCTGAAACACAGAGAGCAAATGTTTACTAAATAAATGACCTTTCAAATGTTTGCCATTGGTTAGATTTTTAAACTTCTTTGAAACATTTATTTAACAAGAATTTATTTGATCAAATACAGTAAAAAAACAGGGATGTGAAATATTACAATAATAATAAAAAAAAAAAATCACTATTTTCTGTTTTAATGTAATTTATTCCTGTGATGGCAAAACTGAAGTTTCAATTACTCCAGTCTTCAGTTCAGAAATCATTCTAATATGATGATTTGCTGCTCAAGAAACATTGATGTTTATTAATATTGATGTTGAAAACAGCTGTGCTGCTTAATATTTTAGGGAAAATCATGACAAATTCTTTCAGAATTATTTGATGAATAGAAACTTTTAAACAACATTTAATTTAAATAGAAATATTTTGTAACATTACAAATGTGTTTACTTTCACTTTTGATCAATTTAATGCATCTTGACTGAATACCAGTATTAATTTATTTAAAATAAAACACCTCACTGACTTTTGGAATGCTATTGTATATTCAGGCACTTAAATTGAATTAAAATCAGGGTTAACAGACCATTAGACCAATGAACTGTCATGATTTTTCCAACGAACTGTCATGATTTTTTCATCATGTTTTTAGATTATTAACGATTATTCTATGGCGTGATGTCACTGAGAGAAAAATGGGTTCAATGTGTATTCAGCTTTTGTTAAATTATATTTTCTCTTTTATAATGTCTCTCAGCCATCTCTTTTTCTACAGTCTCTTCAAATCTCCCTCTTGCTCACTCTCTCTTCTCCCTCATCATAAGTGTTTACATCACCTGCTGCCAATTGGCTTAATGCGCATTTAATGGTGTTTATTGGTCTCCACGTTACCATGACTTTAAGTGTCATAGGCTTCAAATTCATTTGAAGTAAAGGATTTCCATGATTGAACCTGGAAATGTCAGGAAATTTTTAAATAATAATTCCTGGAAAATGACAGGTTATGATCGGTTCAGAAAAGCTTTTCAGTGCTGGAGAAACTTAAGCGGGAAGGCCTAAAAATGGACACAGAGATTCTACTATGTTTCACAGAAGCGATGCTGTTGTTGCAATGTTAGCTATATTAACAGGACAGTTTTGGATGTCATTGTCATTTGTCAGAAGCTGTGGTGCTGCTGATGACTAACTACAGAATCTTGCTTTTGTAAAGACCGTATGTTAGTTTTTTGTTTATCGCTTCAGCTATGATAAAGAGACGTCCACATTATGTGGTCGCGTAAATAAAGGCACATCCCTGTGTTTGTCTGGGTTGATTTCAAATATCATGTGTTTCTCAGAAATCGCTTACTGCATTGTTAAGTACAATACAGATAAGTATAATTGTATATAAGAGTGAAAGAGACCATCATAGGTCAGATGTGTACCTTAATGAGCATCTCAAAGGTGAACACACCCGTGAATACATAGTCAAAGTACCGCAGGACCTGCAAGCACAAAAGAGGGACACAATGTCAGCTGGAAAAGTATTAGAAACATAAACTGATTAGAACCATGGACAGATAGATAGATGAGATGGCTACTATTCCAGTAGACAAAAGTGGACAGAACCACATAGACATAAATAGAGGATGTTGAGGTGTGTGACTGTCTCACATTGTTGCGGGGAGATTCGGGGCAGACAGGGTCTTCAGCGGCCAGGGCAATACTGCTCATCGCAATGACCAGCAGAATACACATCTCAAAATATCTGAGCGTGACGATATAGTGGCACAACCTCCGAAATCTAAAACACAAGTTCATCATATAAACCTGTTAATAGAAAAAACAACAGCTGCATCCGCTTGAGAATGTTTTTTTCAATAGAAAGCTTACTTTAAAATATAACAAACTACAGAATGAGGTGAAACCAGATGCCTCTAATCAGTTTAGAGACAACATGAAACAGTGTTTGCAACCCATTTTACTTCCATATTTGGATACATTTCCAAAAGAAACTGGATATTAAACTGGGAAAAAAGTAGGATGGGATTTGATTTTATCCATTAGAATTGATTGGACTGAAAAGTGGTCATTATATAGCGGGTTAGAGATTTGACAATGCCAACTAGAAGTTAACTGACAAGTTACACAGGGTTGACTACACTTACGGGTTGGTGGTAGACAGAATGAACATTGAGGTGTATGGTGGCATGGGTTTAGGCCCCCCATCATTTTTCTCATCATCATCATCATCACCCTTTGTGTCTTCCTTCTTAGGCAGGGGCTCAGTGTTGGCATTTTTATTGACTATGGAGATGTGACAAAGGAAAACAACATTGTAAAAAACAGATGATTCAACAAATGAAAAAGGTCAGTTATTCTCTTCAGCTCTTGTTCTCACTCTGTAGGATGGCGTTACTGGAGGGGAACATCGGGGGAATGTCCACGGCAGTGTACTCGGGATTCATGCCCAGGTGTCCAGTGCTAGCAACATTAGCAGTGGTAGAGGAAGGGTTGTTAAGAATGAGGCTGCTCTCTGTGCCAGTACGTGCCAGGCCTGCAGTGTGGGCACTGTTGGCCAGATTGAGCAGGCTGTCATGTGGGGTGGAGTTGCTAGGTGGCTGGGTGGCAAGTTTGTTGTTCATGGCATTGTCCAGGTCCTCACTGTACTGACTGTCCTGCCTGGACAAAGTCTTCTGAATGGGACGGGTCGTGGACAGAGTCGGGCCACTTCCATGACCATCCCTGATAAAAGAAGACAGAAATATAGTACAAGTTTAAAACATTAGGACCCTCTGAGAGGAATTGCCTAAGAATTAACAATTATCAAATTATAAATAAAAAATATATAATGTACACTGTTCAAAGATTTGGGGTCGGTACGTTTTTTCATGTTTTTAAAAGGAATCTTTTATGCTCACCACGGCTGCCTTTATTTATTAGATTAAAATACAGTAAAAACACTAATGTAGAAAAATGTAATTACAATTTAAAATATTTTTTATTTTAATATACTTTAATATTAAAAAAGTATATTTGAGCATACGTTTAATTGTCTTACAAAGAGCCTGCTTTGCTCAAAACGTAACCTGTGTGGGAGTCAATTTAATTACAATTTTTGTCATATTTTTGGAGCTGTGGAGTGCGCTTTTTAAATATATTTTAATATGTAATGTATTACTGTTAATTATTCCACGAAACATTTCTGATTATTATCTTAATTCTTGTGGAAACATTTATATATTTTTTTCCAGGATTGTTTGATGAATAGAAAATTCTAAAGAACAGCATTTATTTGAAATAAAAATATTTTGTAACACCTTTACTATCACTTTTCATCAATGTAACACTGTAATGTCACTGCTGAATTAAAGGATAACATTACATAAAATTAAATAAAATTAAGATAATTAAAGAAATAAAAATGATCAAATAAAAAAAGTAATGTAAATAAATTATTGACTTAAATAGACATTATCAGACATTTTTAATTCTTTAAGAATGTAGTTAAATATTAAATAAAAATAATAAATTAATCACTCAACAACTGTGATCCAAACACCTGAATCAGCTCTTTAAACCACGCATCTGGATATCAGTTAATAGCTGGAGTGCAGAAATAGAGTTTTCCGAATGAGTCGCATTCCATAATGATAAACTGGTTTACTAGAGGACACTAGAATTTTGTTGTTGTTGAGGAAGGCACTGCAAAAGACCCATCCAACAAGTGCATAGTACAAAAAATGTTACCAGAGAGTAATTTCGATGGAACTCACATCCTGCGGTGTCGCACCCCTCTCTCTTTCCTTCCCTCACCCTCATGGCGATGACGTCTGTGTTTACGCTCTCCTCCATCTATATGCTCACACTCAGATCCTCTTTCCCTGCCCTTACTCTTGCGTCTCCTCCCTCCGCCCTCTCCATCCTCCTCTGGGCCTTTACGATGCTGACGGGCCTGGCTGCAGCGCTCGCTGTGCTGATGTCTGCGGTGAGACTCTCTAACTTCCCCATGGTTCTCGGAGCCCAAAAGACTCCGACGAGATCCCGTAGAGTCCCCTCTTTCCAATGCTGGCCAAGGCCCAGATCCGCCACCTCCTCCTCCTACACTCTCCCCCTCATTGAAGTTGGGCTGTTTGTGCAGGAGCTGATGAGTGCGCTGGGGCTGGCCATCACCCGGACGAGTTTTGTTGGTATTGTTATTGCGGTTCTCCTGAGGGTCCACGACCAATGGCCGGTCCAGGTGGGTCTTCATATCGGGACGAATGTGACGGGAATACGAAACCTGGAGGAATGATTACAAATACAACAATAACCTGTTGTTAGAATAATTTGCTAATAGAACAATAATAAGGCAACACTTTATTTTAGGGCTCAGTTATTAACTATTAACTAGTTGCTTATTAGCATGCATATTACTAGGATATTGGCTGTTTATTAGTACTTATAAAGCACATATTAATGCCTTATTCTTCATTACCTTTTTCTACATCTCTTAATCCCACCCAATACCTAAACTTAAATGCTGCAAAAAATATACCTTACTAACTATTAATAAGCACTATAGTAGGAGTTTATTGAGGCAAAAGTTGCAGTTGATAGTGAATATGTGTTCCCCATACTAAAGTGTTACCCAATAATAATAATAAAAATTCAAGACATTTTTCTTGAGACAAATATGAATATTTATTAAAATTGTATTAACTTAGCATATTTATTAAAATAATAAACATTAATATCATAATTTAATATTTTAACTATAGATTGCTATAGGATTTAAGATATATATATATATTTTTTACTGGGCAATCGATTCCACACAATTAATCACATCCAAAATAAAAGTTTGTGTTTACATAATATCTGTGTGTGTAGTGTGTATAATTATAATGTGTGTGTGTGTGTGTGTGTGTGTGTGTGTGTGTGTGTGTGTGTGTGTGTGTGTGTGTGTGTGTGTGTGTGTGTGTGTGTGTGTGTGTGTGTGTGTGTATGTATGTATGTATGTATGTATGTATGTATGTATGTATATATATATATATATATATATATATATATATATATATATATAATGTATACATTATATATCCTTCATCTATACATTTAAACAAATATTTGCATGTGTATAGCGTATTTATATTTATAAAATTTATAATAAATCATTGATCTTATATATAAATATTTCATATATAAGTGTAATTTTTTTTGTGAATATATACATGCACGTGTGTGTGTGTGTGTATTTATATATACATTAGAATTATACACAGTACCCACACATATTATGTAAACACAACATTTTAATTTGGATACGATTCATCGTGATGAATAGATTGCCCAACACTAAAAACAAGACTAAAGTACTGAATAAAATAATTATTTTTATGATGCACTGGTAAATTTCAACCACTGTATATGGTTATATATGGTTAGGGATAATATTAAAAAGCACTAATATCAATAATTCTGCATACAATAATCTGAAAATGATGTTCATGTTATGCCTAATAAAAGACACATGGTGGATATTAGAATTTGAAACAATTTTTTTCAAATTTTCTTCAATGCTAAAGTGAATTTAGGTATCACAACATTATAATATAGTAAACAATATGAAAAATGGATATTCATTTTAAGACTATATTTAACAATGTTGTTAAATTATTTGTGATATTCACATATTCACTTTAAGTATCAACTTTTTAGATGCTGGAAAAGCTAATATCAAATTAAAATTAGAGGAAATTAACAAAGCCCAATTGAAAATTCAATATCAATGGCTAAAAAACAAAAAACAAAAAACACAAAAACACTACTGTCTGCCGTTAGTTGACATTTATATCTATTTCTTTCCTTATTTCTTCTCACCTTCCAGCGGTCTTCAGGGTCCAACTCATTGTAAAGAGCCTCTCTGCTGTTCACCAGGGTCTGTCGTCTCAACTCACTAGTGCGCTGCTCCCATACTGACTTACAACCTTTGTGGTTCTTCTGTTGCTCCTTGCTGCCAAAGAGAGAGAGAGAGAGAGAGAGAGAGAGAGAGAGAGAGAGAGAGAGAGAGAGAGAGAGAGAGAGAGAGAGAGAGAGAGAGAGAGAGAGAGAGAGAGAGAGAGAGAGAGAGAGAGAGAGAGAGAGAGAGAGAGAGAGAGAGAGAGAGAGACATTTATAGTAGATCTGAGATTTGTAATCATCAAGAGGGAAAAGTGAGGTTGCTGCAGCTACCACAGGCTGAAAATGCCCACCTACAAGCTACCAGCTACCATTTGTTAAAGAGGATGATTACACCGCTTGGGTCAAACTCACTCACAGAACACACACACACACACACACACACACACACACACACACACACACACACACACACACGGACACACACAAACGGACACACGGACACACGGACACACACACACACACACACACACACACAAGATAACTATAATAATTCTGAGAGTGAAGACATCATAGGCGCCCAACCCTTTGAGCAAAGCATGTGAAAAGTAAAAGAGATATGAGGAGAACAGCAGGTGATGAGTAGCAGGATGAAGAGAGAAGAAGAGACGAGGAGTGATAAACCGTCCCATCCCACCCAGCGGTCTGGAGAACAGAGCGGGGAGCAGCACAGAGAACCGAGGAGGAAATGCACATGTCGAAAAGGCTGATGGGAGAAGAGTGGGAGGTGTGGGGCGAATAGAGAGGCGATTAAAAAAAAAAACAGAAAGAGTATAAATGAATAAATACCAGTCCAGAAAGTGTTCTGTTGCATCAAGACGCTCAGAGTTTACTGTCACGCTGAGGAGGAAAACAGCATGTGTGAAACACAGAACATCTCTTTGTTCCTCTCCCTCATTCACACACTTCTCCTCACTAATACACATATAATTTCTCCTGATTCTTTCTTCTTTTCCTAACAAATGCTTGGATAAATTCGCACACGGACAAACCTGAATCATCTTCAATCGGTCCGTGCCTCTGCATGTAAGTTGTGGGTATATAACTGTGAGAGGATCATAGATGATCTTGTAGGACAAAGGATTACACAATGACACCAAACAGAATAGGGGAAAAAGTATGTTGCCTTAAAGTGCTATATGTGATTTGGAACATAGACCAGCTGGTAATAACCAGCTAGAATCCAGCTACTATGTTCCAGTATGCAGTTACTAAGTTAAACTGAATTTCCAGCAGGGTAGAATGTAATACATAATGTTGGCCACATTTTTTTTTTTTTTTGCAAGTAGTTAAAAAAAAAAAACTTGTGTCTTTGTGACTTATGGTTTTAGTTTGGGGTCTGTAAGACGTTTTTTTTTTTCACCCCAAAAGAAATTAATGTTACAAATGATTTCTATTTATACATTTCATGCATTCTGACTTATTTACATTGTTAAAGAGTTGAAGTCTCATTCTAAACATGGCCAAACTTTCAAAAAATGAGTTGGGCATATGTCAAAAATACTCCATCTGGTTTCTCACAAGTTTCAGGAAAGTTGTTTTCCCTCGAGTATGGCCTTTATGAAACCATAAAGGGCAGAATTCCATGTACGTGCATTTCTCTTGGAAGAGCACGTGTGCACGTCAACCAGAGTGAGGGCAAGATCGTGCCTGATGTTCGGGCAACGCAAGTCGAGATTTTTCAACAATGTCACCAAAGAAGTATGTTTTTAGTTGTGAGGGAAAAAATCACCTTGTTCAGCTTCTCAAATAACCCAGCGTTATTGGAGCAGTGGATGCAGATCGTTTCTCCTGGGCAGCAATGGAGTTGTGCAAGTGCATTTCGATAATGAATGCTTTGTAAACAAGGCCAAATTTGATGCTGGATTTGGTGATCAGTTGAAACTGAAAGATGGTCCCAGTGATAAAACATCCTGGTCATGACTCAGAACCGCAGTCGGTGAGTGAAACTGCATCAACAGTCTGTGTGTTTTGTTGGCAATTAGTGCGCAAGTGCATACAATGTAAACAACACAAAAATATAGTAAATGGAAAGTTATCCATGGATAATGAGATTGTGTGTGATTAAATACATCTGAACTCCATAATGCTAGCCTAGAAATCTAGATGCACCCTAGTGGCAGCAAATCTAATCTGCCGCGAGTATCATCTAGCAACTCTCAATACACGTCTGAGCTGTAAAAACCAAACTCTGGTCAGGCCAATCACATCGAGTATAGAGTTGGCTGTAAAAGAAGCCGGCGAATGGCGGTCTTTCGAATCAGCTTTGACTGTGACTCTGGAAGACTTTGAGTTAATCTTTTCTCTGAGAAAGGAACAAAGAACGGCACTGAATTCATTCTTAAAAAGGGAAGATGTGTTCAGAGTTTTGCTGACCAGATACGGTGAAAGTTTAATCTGTCATCGAGCTCAGCTTCACCTTCGTTGCTCTGGTTGGTTGTAGCGCTATCCAATTGCATGCAGGGGGAGTTTGAAAGACAACCGTTTATCCCGCTCCTCGGATTGAGCCCTGTCTATGGTGAGTTTCCAGACCAAACATCTTGATGTGGGTCTGGCTTGTCAGGCTAGGGATAATGTATCATGTCTACCACAAGACGTCCAGCTGTAGTCTTTGTTGCTTCTGTTCTTGCTGTTCATTTTCAGACTCAGGATCAGATTCTGGATCAAATATGTATGGCTGGATATGATTATCCATAGTTAATTTTAGACGGTAAAGTTTTAGTTCTCTCTTTTTTTAGGATGCCACTCACAGCTTGCAGACGATCGCTAACGCAAAAGTTGTGCATGCTTGTGACTCTTTAGCTCTGCCTACTGCACGCCTTCATGAGTTCTGCTGCTTTCAGAAAGAATACAGCATATCTGTCTTTTATAAATATGATAAAACTCTATTGAGTCCACTCTATAGGTACTCAAGATTAACATGATGTTAATAAATAAATGCTGTTATTTTGCTGTGCTTTCTACTCATCAAAGAGTCCAGTAAAATATATAATTTTCCACAAAAATATCAAGCAGCACATCTGTTTCCAAAATGTATAATTCTAATAAATATTTCTTGAGCAGCAAAATCATCAATTACTGAAGGATCATGTCACACTTTCTTCTTATCTATTTAAACAAGTGCAAATACCGTGCATTTTTGGCAAGTGCTATTAACACTAGCTCCACCTAAAAATACCTGGTTAGGCCAAACAAGGTTAAAAAAATGTTTGTGTATTTCAACTTCTTCAGTAATGCAATCAGTAAAGCATAAGGCTTAAGGATCTCGCTTTTGACACGATCGATCCGGGTTCGAATCCGCCTTTTGCCGAGCTCGCTCTTATCCCTTTTCCCATCACATATCACATCAGAAAGGCATTTACTTTCCATAAAAATTAAGAAAATGTTCTACAAAAGGAAATAAAGTTCCTAAAGTAATGTTTAATAATAATAAAAGCATTTATTGGGTAGGGTTAGGGGGCGGTGTAGGGAGGGCGTTTATTGCCCATTAAGGCGGTATCCATTTAATAATTTTTAATAAATATAATTATTTACACTTTTATTATTAAATTCTGTAAATGTTCAACAATACTGAGGTGCAAATAGTATGTATCTGTCAAAATAAAGTATAAATTGCATGTAATTACACATATTGCAAAGAACTGCTACTTTTATATGGTGTAAATAGAAGATATCAGCATTTTTACTTAGTAAATAGCATCTACAGCTATTTGCACTTAGTGTAAATATCACCTATCTCTAAAAAATATATTATTTTCACTAAGTGTAAATATAATCTAGTTGCCATTTACACATCTATCGTTACGTGCAAACAGCCTCTGCCTTTTTTGTCTATGATTTGATGGCTGAAAGAAGAGCTATAAATAGTCTGAACACATGAAAACCAACATAAAAAGACAAAGACATTTGTAGGAGAAAAAAAATGTGGCAGCAGGACACACACACACACACACAGAGAGAGAGAGAGAGAGAGAGAGAGAGAGAGAGAGAGAGAGAGAGAGAGAGAGAGAGAGAGAGAGAGAGAGAGAGAGAGAGAGAGAGAGAGAGAGAGAGAGAGAGAGAGAGAGAGAGAGAGAGAGAGAGAGAGAGAGATACTCACGCAGCAATTGAGAGGTTGGCTGCAGACAGTGGGCTGACCTCAGCTACTTCCTTGGCCGTCTGAAGAGCCATTTTCTGATTGGCTGCCTGCTCTTCCTCCTGTTCATCCTATTCATATAGAGAAACATGAAGTATATTGGTTAAAATGTGATGCAGAGTGTGAAGGATAAACAATCTGAGAGACAGGGACGGGGTTATTTTTGAGGCTGACATTATTGCATATGCATTTGTAGGAGTTTCCCTTTCAAATGCAAAATATATGGGATTTACTAAGGTTTACGCTAGTCAATTTACTGGAATTTGCGCCATTATTTAAGGCCCCAGAGAAAACGTCTTAAACCATGCACTAATTTGTGCTGGTCTTGTTAGATTGCGATTATATAAATTATCTGGCTGGATCTACGCTCATTGTCAGTAGATCACATGCAGAACTTTCCTCTCCTAATTTGCCCTGTTTAGTAAATCTGGCCCTGTGTGTCTTTACCTTGGTCAGCTCTTGTGCATTGGCAAGATTGTCCACAGCGATAGCCAAGAACACATTGAGCAAAGTATCTGTTCATAGAGATGTTAAGAAACTTTACACTCATATTTCACTGGTGTATGAGAAAACTGTGCAAACAGTATGTCAGCATGCAAGATAATGTGTTTGGATACAGTTGCCAAAGAGTGTAAGAACAATGAAGAAGACTGAGAAGACCATGCCCGTTCTGACTCCACCCTGAGACTCAATCCCATCATACATGACCATGTTCCAGTCTTCACCTGTCAGGATCTGAGGTACAAAAAAAGCTCCATCATCACAAAGCCATGGAAAGCACTCCGAATGTGTGCACAGTGTTTGAAAGACAAATTTACTCACCTGAAACACTGTCATTATTGCTGCAGGAAAAGTATCAAAGTTTGTTGGTGGTGTGCCAGATTCAAAATTAAACCTGAGAAGATGAAATTGTTGTTATATTATTGTTACACAAGTGTATTATCTATTGTCTTATTTTTGGCACCAGGTGAGTCTGGACCATAACATGGTGACCCCAGAATGAAATGAAATAAAATAAGAAAAATAATTGACAGTATTTTAGTATTATACTGACTGTCCTCCAAATAGCTGCATGCCCAGCAATGCAAAGACCACAATGAAGAGGAAAAGAAGGAAGAGTAAACTGATGATGGACTTCATGGAGTTTAACAAAGACACCACCAGGTTCCTCAGAGACGCCCAATATCTGAGAAAGGGAAAGGGAAAGACTTGTAAGACACTTAGTCCTTCTTGAGACAGCTTGAAGGTTAAAGAGGAAACTCGACAAAGAGTGGGACAGAGAGACAGACATGGGACTCGAGACATGAGAGACTCACTTGGTCACTTTGAAGATCCTCAGTAACCTGAGAGCTCGTAACACACTGATACCAAATGAGGTTCCCGGCTGGATCATAGCCCAGAGCACCTCGAAAATGCTGCCACATATGACCTGTCCCACGCACACACACAAAATATACACATTTAAAGCTCATTCAATAACAGTATTGCCAAACACTAAAACATTTGCTTCTTACACTGCAAAACAAAATCTGAACTGTAGTAGCTAAATCTGGTGCAGAGCACTTTTTCTCTTGTGATATTTTTTTTCTATCCATGTTATATTAAATTAAAATAAATAAATAAATAAATAAACAATTCAATATATATTCTTGTCTTATCACGGTTTTGCTTCTCGAGTAAATCCTCAATCTTTAACATAGATATACTGATTAAGTATGAATTGAAGAATTTTCAATAACAAACTTTCAGTAACTATAGCAACATCAAGGCCTGAGAGAGAAATGAATGGACAGCTGGTATAATGCTTTTGGTTTACACCAATATTTTCTGATTTATAGAACAAGAGTCAAGAGAAACTCACGATGCAGTCAAAACAGTTGAAGGAGGAGTGAAAATAAGGTCTGGTCCCCAGCCCATACATTTTAATACACATCTCTGCCATAAAGATCCCCAGGAAGATGAACTCAGCAAAATCTGTATTAAAGAGAGAGACGAAAACAGACAGAGGGAGTTTGCAGAGAACAAATATATGGCAAAAAAGAAGAAAGAAAGTAAGAAAGTGACCCAGTTTTAGTGTTCAGTTGAGTTTCACTTTTGAGTTTTAGTGATCCAAAATGCAGCCACATTAAAAAATGTTTTATGCATTTTATGAGAAAACATATTTTTAGAATAGAGAACACACTTTTTGTCAGCAAAAAAGAGAAGTTGTTGGTTTCAAATTATAAAACATATGGATACACTGCTCAAAACTACAATTAGGAGACTTTATTGTTGTCAAACTAGTAAAACATATTATTAATATGATTAAATTAAATATGATGATGACATTCAGACATTTTTAAGAGTCCAAAATGTAATGCTTTTGGGGTCTATAATACTATTTAACAACTAACTCAGATAAAAAGAGAGAAACAGAGTAACATCTTCAGAAAAGGAAAATAAAATAAAAATAATTTTCTCTCTATTTATATACAGACAGATATACAGATGAAGAACTTCACAGATTGAAAACTGCTGACAAGCACATGAAAATACAGAAACAATCTGCAGGTTTGCTACAGATTAGTGAACAGGCAAGTGAACAGACTTACAGAGGAAGTCGGAGAGCAGGTCGGGCTGGTCATAGTGCACAGCAGCCACACACAGTGTGTTGAGTCCCACCAGACATAGCACAGACCAGTAGAATGCTTGTGTCTTCACTATGTGCCTAATGAAGAATCTCAGTCGACGCTCCTTTTTATGGAAGGAAGAGCCCTCCAGCTTTGAGCTCTTCAGACTGCCACGTGCAAACGGAGAACCTAGCGGAGGATAAAGAAACAGAGAAGCAAAGCGGGAGGGAAAAATTACAATAAAATTAAATAAATGAAAATCTAAAATTGTTGTTTGATATTGTATCCGGAAATTATACAATGAAAAAAAAAGTATATATATATATATATATATATATATATATATATATAATATAAGTGTATAAGTGTATAAGTGTATAAGTGTATGTTTATCTCTCAAGCACACCTATATCTCCATCTCCATCCTCTGCATCGAGCAGCTCTGTTTTACTCTTCTTAATGGTGGGCCTCCTCCTTGAGCCTGTGTGTAACAGACCATGATCACTAATTTCTAATTTAACATACTCACGCCATACACACAGATTCAGACAGCCTAAAATACATAATGGCAGAGAATCATAGAAGTACAGAATTTAACAAAAAGAAGAAACATCAAGGAAATGTCGTTTGTCCCTTATATCGTAGACAAATATGAAGTTGAGAAATCACATCTCTGCTCTGAGCTACAGATAAACAGTCCATGTAAATTTTCTCCTGTTAACTGCATTAACTGTGCAAATGGGCATGGAGTATACAATATCACCTCCTCAGCAAAGCCAACATGGTATTGATATCTCTTTTCCTTTAAGATGGGAAATCAACACCTAGTCCCAGTGAGGGAGCAAAGAGTGGAGGAGAGGGGGATGAAAAGGAAGGAAGGATGGAGTAGTTCACGTAAATACCGTCAAAGGGCATCCGGTCATCTGGGTCATTGTCCTCATCAGCCAGAATCACCTCTTCTAAACATATTTTGAAAAAGAAAAAATATTTGACTCAGACCACTGCAAAAGTCATATAAATGAGGACAATTTCTAGTGCATAAAAGATGCCTGATGAAACGTTTTGTACATTATCAGCACATGTGTGAAGACATCCGTATCAAAAGAGACAAGGTGCTATCTGTATTCTTGGCTTTAGCTTCTCTCTGGAGTATTTAATGGCTATTTCTATGGCATTTACCTGCTTTGCAGATCCACTCCAGATATCCATTCAGCTCTCTCTCTATCTGCTGCTGACGCTTCAGCTTAAGAAACTCGCTCCTGTTCTCCACACGCTCCCTTTCTTTGGCGAACTCTCTGCATTACATACACACATGCAAGCAAACAAATGCTCATTAAATGCACATACACACTAGTTAAATACATATACACTGGCCATTTTCCATTTTTGACAATTTTGAGATAATCAAAATCACTTGATAATTGCCTTCTTTAGTTAAAATGTGGCCATGTTGTACTAATTTGTGGCCACGATTTGACTAAATTAATAGAAGAGAACAAATGCTCTGTATGCTAATGCCATAATTAACATATTTAGATCTAATGTTAAGACTTTTAAGCTTGTGATGTCCTTCTAATGTTTTTTAATATTTTTAAAAGGAATGTCATCTAGGTACAATATATCTGATGAAACTGTATTAAAGTGCCCTATTATGGATTTTTGAAAAAAGAAGTTAATAAAGTTATATTATCTCAAAAGAAAGAGTTATATAAACTATATGATGATATAAATTTAGACTATATGAACCGCTTAAACAAGTAGTTTGGAATTCGAATCTATTTTCGTGAAGTTCACACATCATAGTGCAGTACGTTTGCATAAAATGAATCTGTTCCACGATACCACAGCAGTATAATCCCAAACCTTTACTGTGTTACTCTTACTCATTATTTTACTGGTTACTGCTACTACAATCTCAGCAAGTTCAATGCGGGTTCGTAAAATGCTTGCTCTTGAAAGATGGGTCAGTACTCAGTTAGTTTGGACCAGCTTGCTCCTCCAAATCACAATCTGTAAGTATGATTAATTATTGATGAATATAATATCCACCGGGTGTTCAAAATAAGAGAGTTTTGTGTTTGATATGGTGTAGGACTCTGGCTAACTAATGTTATTACTGTCTTACTGAAATACTACTGCAAATCCGCTGTGTGCCACAATTACCTAAAACTGGGTCTATTAAAGGTGCAGTGTGTAATATTTATGAGGATCTATTAACAAGAATGCAATAAAATATTCAGTGTTGTATAAAGACCTTACATAATGAAACGTTATGTTTTTATATCTGTTAGAATGAGCCATTTCTATCTACATACACCATGGGTCCCCTTACAGTGAAGCCACCATTTTGCGCAGACATGTTTCTACAGTAGCCCTAAAAGGACAAACTGCTCTGCAGAGCGCTAGCTACTCTGCTGTCCAAGATGATGACATCTTTGTGAGTAGCGCATCACTGAGAAATGTCCTGCTCTAGTTATCCTTGCAATGGAGGTTCAGGTTGACAAACTGCATATTTTCATATGCAACCCACACAAATATCACAAACATTGAAATCCATTAGAAAATTAGACAATGCACCAAAAATGTGGACCTGAAAAAAATGATACAGCTGATTTTGAGAAGAGCTCATACCGCCTGAGAGATGTTTCTTACCCTGACAGCACACCCAGAACAAGATTGAGCATGAAGAAGGAGCCGATGATGATGAGGGGGATGAAGTACATCCAGTTCCATGCACTCCCTGAAGCATCATTGCTCTGTAACGCAATAAAACAGCCCAGTCAGTACAATGAGGCACACATCCAAACATTGTTTCTCTCTCCAGCTGAGAGTATAGTTTGTTCATCTGGTTTTCTTTGCATTTCCCTTCTCAAGATTCTCTACAGATATATTCCAATGGTGTCAAGCAGGAAGACATCAGCTTGTTTGCCATTGTTTTATTTGGTATTTTTTATATAGGGAGAGGGGAAGCTGAAATCTGACCCTGCTTACAGAGGATGAGAACATCTATGACAGTACCGTGTCAGATCCTAGGACACCACGTACCATGCGATGTGCAACCTGAGAGTGGCAACCATCTGGCTGGGGCTGCTTCATCTGTGGTACACACAGCTGGGTGCTCGGCACCACTGCTCCCAGCCACTGCAGAGAGGAACAAATGGGCAGCCATCTTGTATGGCACTGCTCCACTGGCTGCCTCTAGGGAAGGAGCCTAGGCTACAAAAGCCCAGATTGAAACAGCCCACAAGTGCTGCTTTAGGAAAAACGCAGATGATGTCACAATATCTGCACAATTTGGTTTTGGGGCATATTAAGAGCACACTTTTAGTTTTAAAGGGATAGTTCACCTAGTCTCATGTAGCCAGACCTTTGGACTAACGGCAGAAGGTCTGGACTTCACTGCAGCTTTAATTGGTCAACGACAAAGTCTAATCGACAAAGCAACCAATCAGTTCATTTTGCACGTTCAGGGTTTGCAAATGTAAAGTCAATGTCCGTACAATAACAGACTGGCTTGCATCTAATACATTATTAATTCAAGAACATTGGCCGAGTTTACGGCAACAATGGTTCCATAAACTTCACACATTTTTTGACATTTTGTTGATCATGACAAGGGTTCATTGACAGTTTTAAACACAACAGCTTTCTTCTTTTGTGAGGGGGTTTTGTGTCACAACTGCTTTGTTTCTAGGCAGCCTGTTAAAGAACATGACACACCTGTATCAGATATCGACTTTGAAACTCTTGAAGTGTTTCCAATTTTGTGCATCAGGTATTTATCCAAAGGTCCATGGGCGTGATGTCTGAGGCTAAGACTATCATTAACCTGTATTTTTTTTTTCTTCCATAGAACACAAAAGTAGATTTAGCAGAATGTCCAAGCTGCTCTCTTCCATATAATGAAGATGGATGGGGAACAAAGCACCAAAGTATCAAAAAAGTAGGCCAGATACTTCAAGTCTTTTAAAGCCTACAATAGTATGAGGGACAATATATATGAATATATTCCTTTTAAAGTCATCAATTGCTTTCATTAAATTAAATAAATTACAGCTTGGGCATTATGCTAAATATCTTCTTTTGGGTTCCAGAAAAAGACAGAAGTCCTTTTGGAAAGGGATGAGTATTCCTTTAAAGATACTTTCAAATAGCTCATTTATTAACCAGCAGATGCTGCATTTACTACATTTACAAACAGAGAAACCGATGCTACATTTACATTACATATTTGCATTTAGCAGACACTTTTAGGTCAAAAGCAATTTGTTAAAAGAAAATCAATAATATTTGTAATATACAATGCCATTTAGTCGTAGCTATGAATCATAGTCATCCGCCCTGTCCCTTTTTCTGTCTTCCTTAATCTGTCCCACTTTCGTCCGCTCCATGTCTGAGAGCTCTGAAAGCCCCAGCATGTACTGCAGCTTTTTTGCAATTAAATTTTCATAGGTTTCTTTCTCAGCAGCTGTAAGAATAACTTCAGTTGAGCAGGGTGTGTTATATATAGAGCCCCATTCACCGGAGAGAGGAGGGAAACAGGAGGGGAAAAAAAGCTGGGGCAAGTAGAAATCAGGGTTTAGAGATGGCGAGACGCAGAGTAATGAAAAAAGAGAACATGGGTAAAAATACAGTAAGACCAAATAAGAGATGTTGACATATTATTGGACTGTGCAGAACTGCAAAACTTAGTCATATGGAATCATCACCCAAGATTTTTTAAAATAAACCTTAATTCTTCAGGTAAATCTGATATTGATTTGTGGGAAGTATTGATGTGGCCCCTGAGGTAACAACATTAATATGTGGAAATCTTGAACATGGCATTAACATCACTGCCCTATTTTCTGTCGTCGAGGGTGGCGGAACTCATCTCACTGGAAAAAGCTCTGTCTGTTCAGAATGGACAGGCTGGCCACAAGCGATAAGACTATAAATGAACTGTGCAGCCTCTGACTCTATAGGCAAGATTTTGCTTACTGTATGTCTGCGAGTGTAAGGTACAGGGGATGTGGATTAGGTGGGGCTTTTCAGTCCCGAAGATTGGGTACTTTTAGATGATCTTGAAGTAGAAGAAATCAGTAATCCTCCACACCAAGGATTAATCAAAATCAAAATAATACAGGATATATAAGTAAAAATGTGAGGCCCTCCAATTTTAAGCCCATCTGATAAAATTACAGTGTTTTCTGCTCTTCACGCACCAAGAATGCTGTGCTGCTATACTCTAAAAAAAATCAGTGGCTTAGTAAATATCACAGTAATAATTAACTTTAATAACTTAATAGAATCTCTGAATATCATTCACTTTGAAAATCTTTGATGGTTTGAGTTGAACAAACCAAAATAAATCCAACAGTTAATTTAGTCTAAAATGTAGTTACATTTAAGTTTTTTTTTCTTCACTAAAAGAATTTAGTATTTGACAAACAAATTTGTTTTTTTAAATATTTACTTAAAGAGATAGTTCACCCAAAAATAAAAATGATGTCATCGTTTACTCACCCTCATGTTGTTCCACACCTGTTTGAGTTTCTTTCTTCTGCTGAACACAAAAGATGATCTTTGGAAAAATGTTTAACCAAGCAGAGAGAGCAACCATTGTCTACCATAGTAGGGGAAAATATTGTAGTCAATGTTTGCTCTATCGGCTTGGTTACAAACATTATTTAAAATATATATTTTTTGTGTTCAGCAGAACAAAGAAATTCATACAGGTTTGGAACCACTTGAGGTTAAGTAAATGTTGACAGAATTTTAATTTTTGGGTGAACTATCCCTTTAATATATTTGTGAAATTTCTATGAAAAACATTTGGTGAGAATTGGTGCATTTCATCTGTGAAATTCAGGTTTGTGTATGTTTTATTTTATCTATAAAATCATTACTGTGCTTGAAATAATTTTATTTAGAATCTAGAATCTTGGTGTAGTCTTCGATTCCAGCCTGAGTTTTGATAAGCAGATTAGCGCTGTGGTAAAAAGCAGCTTCTTTCAGCTATGATCTATTGTTTAAATTAAGATGATGCTATTGAAGAGAGACCTTGAAACTGTCATTCATGCTTTTATTACCTCAAAGTTGGAATACTGTAATTCGTTTTACCTTGGTCTGCTTAATTCAACTGTCAAATGTCTGCAAATGGTTCAGAACGCAGGAGCTAGACTACTGGCTGGCACCAAAAAGTATCCGCACATTACTCTTGTGCTAGCCTCACCACTGGCTGCCGGGTTAGGTCCCGGATTGATTTAAAAATGTAGCTTTTTGTTTTTAAAGCTTTTTCACACCATAGTATATTTGTGTCAAAAAAGAAGAAGAAAAAAAAAACATATGTAGGCGTGACCGGCATGATAACTCCTATCTGTCGAATATTTCAATTCAATAATTGTTTTCTTGACATGTCATCCTTAATAAACCCGTCTCCGGAGTGATGACTCCGATCATTCGAATAGTCATATTTAATAATTGTTTACTCGACACTTCATCCTAAACAGTCAAGTGCTGAAAGGCGACTTACATAATATAGCAGGTCAGTCCAACCCTCCATGGTGATGCACTGGAAGACTGTGAGCACGGCAAACAGGATGTTGTCAAACTGGGTAATACCATAGTTAGGTCCAAGCCAGTACTGTTTACATATTGTTCCATTAGGACAACGCCGAGCTGCAGTCTCATTCCCGCACGGAAATTCCTCTCGGATTTCATCTTACAGAAAGAAAAGGGTGTAAGAAAAGGAAAAATGTCAGTTTTTTCATTATTAATTAAACTGTGCCACTTGTGATAGTGCCAGTTGTGGGGATCATAAAATTTTACAAAGTGACAACCTGTGATTTCGTCAAAGCATGTGGTATGAAATTTGCCCATGTAGAACTCTAGACCAATGATGGCAAACATGAGGATGGCGACGAACAGCAGCAGACCGATCTGCAGCAGAGGGATCATGGCTTTCATGATGGATTTGAGAACAACCTGCAAGCCTAGAGGAATGAGAACACGCATATTGACATAGTCAGAGGTTTCAGTGTTTGTTTTTGCAGCATAACATTGGATTACAAAACTTGCTTGTAACAGCTGTTAATATGGCACAAAGTACATCACTTAAACTGTGCATCATCATACTTCAAATATACTGAATCAGCATACAAAAGCAAATTTTATGAACTAGTTTTTGTATGAGGACACGTGACATACAAGAATAAATGCCATTTGTCTTTAGCAGGGTTTCTGCAGGTTTTATGAAGGTACATTTAAGACTAAAATACCATTTAAGACCAAGTAAAGAAAATGTAAGGAATTAATTGAAGCGAAAACAATAAGTCAATATGTTCTCTAAATGTAAATGTCTAGGGAGAAACACAACGAGTTGGATTAACAACACTTAACAGTTTAAAAATACCACTTTTAACAGAAATTGTTTACTTTTTAATTATTTTTGCAACAAAAGAAGCTTGACTGCTTCCAACCACTAAAATATGGATTCTTTTATTCACAAAAGTGACATTTTTCCTCTGTGTTTCTGTCTCGTTTAAATTTAATTCAAAGGGAAGTTTTGATAACTAATTGATGCTATCTTTGGATGTTTGTTCTTTCTCACTTAATTTTGTATATTTTTTCAAGACTTAATTTTACATTTGCATTACAAGTAAATGTATCTAGATGTATTGCATGCAACATTTAATGCCATCACAATGAATTTAAAACCTTCTCCTCTGATTTAAGACCTTTTTAAGGCCATAATTTGTGTAAGGGCGAATTAAGACTTAAGACTTTTTTAAGACCCACAGAAAGCCTGCTTCAGTGACTTCAGTGTGATGCATCCAATGAAGGCCTTTTTTCTTCCTTTTTGGAGCTTAGCAGTACAAATCACATCCACTTTCATTGTATGGAAAGCATATAATATGAATTGTATGAATTGCAACAAATATGCTACTCACTTGGAATCCCAGACACAAGTTTGAGAGGTCTCAACACTCGAACAGCACGCAGCGTCCTCAGGTCAAAGTCTGAGCCCACTGTTGACAGGATTCTGGAGAAAAATACAGAAAGAATAAGTCGAGGTTCATCTTTGTACTAATAGAGGATCAGCTTTTAGTGACAGTTTTTTTTTATTGAGAAAAAACTTGTATAAAGGTAGTCAAAAGTGTATAACCAGAGCTCATGTAAATCTATGAACAATGAAAAAGTGAAAATCATAAATGACTGTATTAAGTCAGATATCTATGCTACAGTGTGTGAATCATGGACTCAGATACGATAAGAAGTGGGCATTAATGATTTGAGAGATGGCGGCACACACTGCCCGTCCCCCCGCAGAGTGAATGTCAGAGGTCCCTACGCAGAGAATAGAGATAAATGTGGGTACCGCTGCTTTGTATTCATATGACCTTTATTTGTGCAGGAAAGTCACTGGAAACTGATTCTCTTTAGTGATAACATGCAGAGAAGAACAAAGACGTGACTCCAACTGAATCAATACATCATGGATAGCGAAACATATGACATAGAAATTTTAATCTGCGTTAAAAACCCACAGACTTAGCAACAAAATATTAGTTTTAACACCACGTGAAGCCTGTTTTTGAAGGCAGCTGACAACCAAAACCTGCTTCGCTTTTTACATGACATATTGGAAAATGCCCATTGAGATATTTGAACCTGCTTTGATATGAGAGTGAACTGTTAAAGAAAGCTGCTGCTATCATCTTTGTCTTCAGGAAAACAAACTAAAAGCAAATAAGGTCATAAAAAAGCAAAGTACATAGATGCCGAGAGGCGGAAATCAGGGAGGTTGAAGGAAGTCTAGTTATTCAGTTAATATTAATGTAAATTACCGGGGATGGACGAACAGTCGAATGAGAAAGAAAGAGAAAGAGAAAGAGAGAGAATGAACAGAGCAAATGGGGAGGAGGCGAAAAAAGAGAGCCAAAGGGGGTTGGAGGAGGAAGAGGGAACAGTGAGAGGGGAGGAGCTGGATGAGAGAGCGAGGAAGATGCTGACTGGCTGATTTATTCCCATCTCTCCTCGTCTATTTATAGAGCTGCAGTCTGAGAGCCACCACTGTCAGCTGTACCTGACTTATTATACAACACTTTCTCTCTTGTTCTCTAACACACTAACGTACTTATTTCTCTATAAGGGTGGGGACTTTCCATTGACTTATACTGATTTATAATGAGCCTCAGCCTAACCCTCATGAAAACCTTTATATTTTCATTAAGAATTCAATATATTTTTTAAGTCTCTTCTGCTCACCAAGACTGCATTTACAGTATGTTATTAGAAATACCAGCTAGAAATAGCTGTAATATTTTGAAATATTGATAAAATATTATCTGTTAAATTGTTATATTTAACAGTTAATATTTGAACTGTAATATTTTAAAATGTAATTTAATCCTGTGATGCAGAGCGGAATTTTGAGCATCATTACTCCAGTCTTCAGTGTCATATAATCCTTCAGAAATCAGTCTAATGTATGATTATTATCAAAGTTCAAACAGTTGTGTAATTGTTTAATATTTTATATTTTAGGATTCGTTGATAAATAGAAAGTTCAAAAGAACAGCATTTATCTGATATAAAAAGCTTTTGTAACACTGTACTAACATTTAAATGTTTTGGGTCAGTAAGAATTTTATTTATAAAAAAAATTGTATTGATTTTTTATTAACTTAAAGGGTTAGTTCACCCAAAAATGAAATTGATGTCACCCTAATGTCGTTCCACACCTGTAAGACCTCCGGCCATGAATCAGTGACTCGATCAATGATTCGGATCACCAATGTCACGCGATTTCAGCAGTTCGGATCGCGTGTCAAACTGCCAAACTGCTGAAATCACGTGACATTGGCGATCCGAATCACTGATTCATGACCGTTTGCTTCTTTATTTGAGGAACACGGAAGAGAAGACAATGCTGCATAAAGTCGTAGTTTTTGTGACTTTTGGACCTAAATGTATTTTCTATGCTCAGGAGATTCTAATTAACCAACTGATTTCACATATGGACTACTTTGAAGATGTTTTTATTACCTTTCTGGACATGGACAGTATAGTGTGCATACACTTAGATACGCTCTCTAACTAAATATAAAATATCTTAAACTGTATTCCGAAGATGAACGGAGGTCTTATGGGTGTGGAACGACATTTGGGTGAGTCATTAATGACATCAATTTCCTTTTGGGGTGAAGTAACCATTTAAAGGTGCACTATGTAGTATTTTTTGCAGTAAACTATCCAAAAACCACTAGGTCAGTGTTATATATTGTGTTCAGTTTAGTTCTTACAATACCCCAAATGTTTTCAACTATTTGTAAATTGTGAGAAAATTGCTATTTTAACCAAGGACCCAGGACGTCTGAGGGAGTCGCCTGTCAATTGCGTCGTATCTGCATTACTTTCGGTTTCCGGTTTTATTTGGCAGAAACACTTTACTGTGCAACAAGTGTCACAGAAGCTAAGCATAGAGCAACGTCTTAACATAATTTTAAACACACTTAAATGTATGACAAACAGAGCTGCGTTACCTCATACATGACACGAAAAGCGGAAATGGCCCCCGACGCCCCGTTGTCATAATAAAAGTCCTGTTACTCGCGAGGTGTGTTTGTGTAAAAAACAACAACAACAAAAACGCTCCAGCGGCTTTGCTCAGCTCCACAACACTCGGTCCTGTTCTGCCTTATACTACAATAACGTTAATAACCGCAACCATGAACATGATTTCTGCCAGAGTCCTATTTTCCACCGGCTGTGAGGCGTGCGTATGGTATGCGGTTTTTCGCGTGCATATGAGACACACTTTATGGCGTATTATACATACGAACCCCCCACCCCATCACCCTAAACCTACCCAAGAGAGCGTGTCATATGCACACCATAAAGTGCGCATCATATGCACGCAAAAAAACACGTACCATACGCATGCCAAAAGTCATTTTGGTGTATACATTCCACGAGATTTCAAACTCGCACTATTTATACGCATGACCATGAGATCGTGTTGGAAGACTACATGTCCCAAGATTCTGACCTCAAACTTGGCTTCATCAAACTACGCCTTTGTTTTGAATATGCACCTTCTAGTGGACAGAAAAATTACATACATTATTTAGCAGGAATGCATTAAATTGATCAAGTGACAGTATATGGAGCCAGAATGGTGACTTTAAAATTTGGCATCACAAATTAAAATTGTCATTGAAAACAAAAGCAGAACTGAAAAAGGAAACATTGGCATTGAAACATTTGCATTGAAAACAGTTGTACTGGCATTGAAACAAGTATTGGCACTGAAAAAATAAAATTATTAAAATATTACAATCGTATTCTTTTATTGAATTGGGATTTATTTGTATTTTTCAATGCCAATCTTCAGATTTTTTCTTCATGTCACTTTTTCAGTGACAGTTTTTTTTTTTACAATGTCAGTTTTTTTCAATGTCACTGATTTTTCAGTTTCAACTTTCTGTCACTGTTTTGGCGTGGAGAGGGGCGGGGTCTGAGGGGAGGGGTAAGTAGAGCGTAGTTTGCATATCATTTGTATATAGGTTTACTGAAGCCGTCATCAGCTCTGAAGCCGCATGACTAATGTCCAGTTTACCGGGAACTTCCAAGCCGCAAGTTTAAGTCTTTTTTTATATTTTTTATCTGCCATTTATATGTTTTCTCGTGCAACCTGGCCGGCTTGGTTAACTTTTAACGGCCGTTATGCTGTTTTGTTTTTTCCGACGTCGACTGGAACATGTAAATTACTAACATTAGCCGTGTTGGCTAACTTAACTGTGGTTAATGCGGCTGTGTAAGTTACACTACTGACATCCCCAAACACACACACCGGAGACAGACGTTACTCCTAGGGCCGCGAGTGTGCTTTTATCTGTATTTAATTTGCTGCTGCAAAAGACCTCATAAACGTGCTAACGCAAAACGTTCAGCAGTATCACACCAGCACAGCAGAATCCAGTGCCGTCACATGAGCACCATTAAATACAGATAGAAGCACATTCGCGGCCCTAGGAGTTACTGTGTAACGCTGCGTTTAAGCCGAACTAGCGGCTCTCGTGTGTGTGTGTGTGTGGTTGGGGATGTCAGTAGTGTTACACAGCCGGCGCCCTGCTGATTATCATGTCAATGTTAACGTCACCGGCTATGTTACTGTTAGCCACTGTTGTGATGTACTCGTCAGACACCTAACCTATTAATTTTTTCCAAACCGGACTTTTAGCCTTATTCTGTGCATATGGTGACCGGTGTTTATATTTGACCCTGTATTAACCACAGTTAAGTAGCCAACACGGCGTTAGTAATTTACATGTTTCAGTTGACGTCGGGGGGAAAAAAAACAGCATATCGGCCATTAAAAGTTAAGCAAACCGGCCAGGTTGCACGTGAATAAACATGTAAATGGCAGATAAAAAAAAAAACAGACTTGCTGCTTGGAAGTTCCCGGTAAACTCCACAAAACGGCTTCAGAGCTGGTGACGGGTTCCAGTAAAGTGACGCTCGGCCTACTGCTTCAGTATACCTATATGCAATGATATGCAAACTACGCTCTACTTACCCCTCCCCTCAGACCCCGCCCCTCTCCACGCCAAAACAGTGACAGAAAGTTGAAACTGAAAATCAGTGACATTGAAAAAAAACTGACATTGTAAAAAAAACTGTCACTGAAAAAGTGACATGAAGAAAAAATCTGAAGATGGTCATTGAAAAATACAAATAAATCCCACTACAATAAAAGAATAAGATTGTAATATTTTAATAATTTTATTTTTTCAGTGCCAATACTTGTTTCAATGCCAATACAACTGTTTTCAATGCAAATGTTTCAATGCCAATGTTTCCTTTTTCAGTTCTGCTTTTGTTTTCAATGACAATTTTAATTTGTGATGCCAAATTTTAAAGTCACCATTCTGGCTCCATAACAGTATAGACATTTATAATGTTGCAAAAGCTTTATTTTTCAGATAAATGCTGTTCTTTTCAACTTTCTATTCATCAAAGAATCCTAAAAAAAATACTGTTTCAACACTGATAATAATCATAAATGTTTCTTGAGCAGTTAATCAATATATTAGAATGATTTCTGAAGGATCATGTGACACTGATATTCAAATAGAATGTTATATTTTAATAATATTTCACAATATTAAAGCTTATTTGTATTTCTAATAACATAAATGCAGCCTTGGTGAAGAGCCTTTTTTAAAAACATTTAAAATTCTTACCATTCAAAAACTTTTGACCGGTAGTGTATATATTTATTATATTTATTTATTCCTTATGGATATTGTTGCCAGATAATTTTAAGTTTTACTATCAAGGGACATTTAGTCCACACAATGTGGGAAAATCCTGACTCACAGCTCATTCACTTTACACATTCTTGTTCACACATTAACAATAAAAATGATAAATAAATAAATAAATAAATAAATAAATATATATATATATATATATATATATATATATATATATATATATATATATATATATATAAATAAATAAATAAATAAATAAATAAATAAATAAATAAATACAATGACCTAATGCTTGAGTGAACATTTCAAATGACAATAAAAAAACTGAACGGAAGTCACACAAATAAAACACAGATTATTTGTCTTGTTTAAACATGTTAAAGCATTGGTCTAGCAGCTTGTGCACATGTTTTGAAACAAAACACAATTACATATTAAATACACATTAATCTAAACTAAACAAAAATAAAATAATTACAAAACTGTTGAACTGGCCCTTACTGGAGAACGCCGCCTAGCTTGAGGCCCCCAGATAATTTTTGCATGAGACCCCAGTTGTAAAGGTATAAATAAAGGGATTCTTCCACTAAACTGGAGCTGCTGAGAGCCTTGCTGTTTTGAGGGAGGTTCAGGAAGTGGGTGTGTGGGCTCCAGTGGAGCCCCTGAAGTATCTGACAGATTGGGTTTATGGGATACAGAGGAGACCTCACAGGTGTTTACACTGCACTGACATGGGGCAACCCCCCGGGAGGCATCTGCCAATTCATCTCATCACAATCCCAGACACACACTGCGAGTGGGAGAATGTGTATACAGCTAGGAGTGAGAGAAAAAGGATGGGAAATGACTGTCTTTTTGTAGAAATTGACATAAATGTAGGTCAGCGCTGCTACTTGTCATAACACTAACGTTTAGTTACCGACAACACTGTATGAATAAATACTGTATCAGCAGTAAAGTCCAAAACACATTTTTTTTTAGGTTTGTTTGTTTAGAGAGCTGATGAGGATGACTTCCTCACAATACACCATTATCCCCATAGCAACCGGCAATTCCTCATTCAGACAGTTTCTACGGTTACTGGGCCCTTCTCATTCATAACTGTTTCCATGGGAACAGGAGCCATTTCTCATTGATAGAATCTTAGCATCACTGTGCTAACAAGGCAAAAGGAGGGGATTGATGGGTCTTAAAACATATAGCATCTAGATACTCTGCAATCTGTCCAATACACCGTATGATATTGTTTTTACAAAATTAAATAGCGATTGCATATAATACATACATATACAGGAAACAATCATCAGGTTATGTGCCCATAAAGGAACCCAAACACATTAATAAACACAAACAGATTTGCTCAAATGATTTTCAATTAAATCTCATTTATTAGATTCTCCAGCCTTAAAGGATCAAGTCAGTGCTCTTATTTAATATTTTTGAGCAAAGTCACTCAAAGGTTGTTCCTTGTACGTAAACTGATGAATTTTGGAAATAGTACATGTGAATCATGTTGAGAGCATTTATTGCTTAATAATACAGCCTGGTATGGTAACTTGAGAAATAAGAATAAGTTGCAAAGGAAAGTGAGAATAGGACACTGGCAAACACAGTTTGATAAACTGTAAACTGTATTTGCTGGCAATACACAGAAGAGCTACAAGGTTTTTTTATTTTTTATCTGACTCCACACACCCACAATGCTTCCATCTGTAAGAAGGTACAAAGTCCCAAAATTGGTTGCATTTTTTTTAACATAAAAATCCTTTTCTTGGGTTTTGTGTTTGTTTAGTCTGATTTATTAGCCTAAAATCTAAACGCACCCTAGCGGCAGCAAATCTAATCCGAGTGTCGTCTAGCAACTCTCAATACAGTTCTGAGCTGGAAAAACCAAACTCTGGTTGTGCCAATCACATCGTGTATAGAGTCGGTGGGCGGGGCTTATCCTAGTGAGTTGCACTTGCGTGCTACTAGTAACACTAAACACAGAAGCTGCCGAACGGCGGTCTTTCTAATCGGCTTTGGCCGCGACTCTGGAAGACTTGGAGTTGAGCTTTTCTCTGAGAAAAGAACAAAGAACGGCACTGAAGTCATTCTTAGTTCTGGGGCCTATACCAGGAAGCCAGTTTTGTTGACTAGCCAGATATGTTTAAAGGACAATTCTGGGAAATTTTTAAGTTTATCTTGAGCGTTATATCTTTGTGAGTACAGTCTATAGAAAAAAAAAAACAGAACCGGATTGGTGCTTGCAACACAGGCATTACAGTTAATGCCCAGAGCCCCCCTCAGCTTAAACGGCAGTTATGGGGGCATAAACGTAAAGGGTGTCTTTGTGCCTCTTAACAGACACAAAATGCAATTAAAATGTCTGTCCAACAAGAACAGGTCCCTTACATGACAACGAGATGCGTTTAGCCACTTAGTCATTGTGAGAATTGACAAAACAGTATGTTCCCGGTTAACACACATGACATTCTCAAAAGAGCAACCAATCGATGAGTCCCTGTGAAAACACAACAGACGCTAAGAAAAAGCATGCCATTCTACGATTCTAGCGATTTACATAATCTAGAACACATCGCCACCTTGTGCCATAATTTTTTCTATTTTTTCATTTAATAAGTAATCTTTATTGACTGAGAATAAGCATTATATTGTTTGTTGCTTATTAATTGAATACAGATACAGAAAATAAATAATACGTTTAAATATAACTAACATTTAAACATTACCTTGTTATAATAATGCTTTAGAACGAATATATAATTGCTGTATATTATAAAACTGTAACTATATAAAACAAATGATATTAATATAACTATATTAATTATATAACACACATCTGAATACTTCTTAAGCAAACTAATCCTGGAAGCAGGATATGTTCAGAGAGTGAGTTGCTATGTCTACTTGCATACCCGGAAAGTTACATCTGTACCTCTGGAACCGAAAGTTGAGATAATCCACTTACCCTTAAACATACCCAGGTATGTCACATACCCTGCTCTCTAGAATACCCCCATATATAACATCCAAGAGTGTTTTTGTTTGTAGTTCCTTTTCTGAATAAACGTTTGACTGCTGTACTTAGATCCTCTTCACTTTATGTTTCAACTGCAGTGTGACACTTTTATGCCAGTGGCAGTTAGATAGATAAGCAACTCTTTTTGAGAATAACTTTTACTCTGTGTATCATTTTCCAAAAAATAACACTGTTTTTATTTTGATAAGCCAAATGAGAATTTCCACATTGGTGGACAATAAAGTTCAAGCTAGCTAACTATATATACACAAGAAGGTAACACACACACACACGCACACACAATTACAATTATGCATTAAGCAGACATTTTTTATCTCAAGCGACTTACACAGTTGACTAAGTAGAGTGAACTTGACACTAATATATTCTCTGGGTAATACAAGTACAACAATGGGCCTAAATGGAGGCATATAATTAATTTATGAGCATAATAAATAGCAAAGTTTGTTTTGATTTAAAGCTCATTTGATGTTAAAAAAAATACAAAGCACATGTTACACCTAAACTTGAGATTTAATTTGAGAGAAATATTTTGTTGTTGTTTTTTATCATTAGAATTAATTTCATGTTACTTTTGGATGCAACCCCAATCAGGGTTGACAAATATTTCATAAGAAAATTACTTATATTCTTGGAACAGCTAATCCATTGGGTACAGGAAGGTCTTATTGCAATGCTTTTGCTATTTCAGTAATTTAACCATGACCACTGTGCATGCATAAATCATGTTTTTGTGCACACTCTGCCTCATGTTGCGGCTGTTTTACATCAGTTTTCATTGTGTTTGTTCAGTGCATTTCTATCAGAAAATAAAGAGAAAAGGGGTAAAATAGAAAGGGCTATTAACGTGTGTTATATCAAAGGACCAGAGCTGAGGTGTTGAGAGCGGACATATTATTTCATCTTCAAAGTGCTCCTCAACTGAAAGACACATCCGCCATTTACCTTCCACAGCAAAGAGAGAACAGCTGTGAGCAGAGAGAGAATATCAGCATGTGAGTGTGTGAGGAAAGAGAAAGTTCTTGTGTCTCAAGGTTTTGCTGGATGATTGATCATCTGCAGTAGTGAAAAACAGGTTACTGCAGCAGCTCCTGCATAGACTGCTCTCATTGGTTTGCTCTACTTCTTCTCTCTCGCGCGCTCTTTCTTTCTCTCTCTCTCTCTCTCTCTCTCTCTCTCTCTCTCTCTCTCTCTCTCTCTCTCTCTCTCTCTCTCTCTCTCTCTCTCTCTCTCTCTCTCTCTCTCTCTCTCTCTCTCTCTCACACACACACACACACACACACACAATCACAAGCCACTGCTCGTTTCCAACCTACTGCTTCTCCAGTTGCATCTTTCCTTGTCTCTTCTCTTTGCTAAACCTAGGAAACATGGGTAGACAAGCCCAAGATCATTCTGCAATACTTTCCACCACCCACAGTTTCTCTTGCTCGCTTCTCTTTTCTCCTTCACTCTTGCTTGTCATGTATTTGTTTTTCCACCTTATTAGACTGAGTCATAAATATACACGTACATCTGTTAAACGGGACAGTTGATCTGCCTACTTCAAACGTTCAATGTGGACACGATGGAGATAGAGAATAGAGTGAGAAGAGAGAAAATGGCTGCAGTAGGCAAACAGGGCTATAGCTCTCCTCCCTACTGCAGCCAACACACCCTCTGACCCATTTACACACACACACATACAGACTCTGAAAGATCAAACAAGAGAATCTCATTATGTACATACACAAATACATACACACACACAGAGCGAAGACAACAATACACAAAGGTAACCATAGTAGTGTTAATACAGATGTTTTTTCTTGAATATTTATATTCGGTCTGCCAACTTCTGCAAATAATATAATTAATAATAATAATAATAATAATAATAATAATAATAATAATAATAATAATAATAATAATAATAATAAACTGCCAAAACTGTATACTATATTGTAAGATTTTAGTTGACAGTGTACTAATAATACTTGTCCTCGGGTTGCACCTGGTATTCCGTTACCATCAAATTGCAAAACAGTAAAGTAAAATTTGATCATTCAAAAATAGAGATTTGCTAAAATATCAGCTTTAAATTCTCTACAAAACCTTGTATTTTCACCTTGAACACAAGTCTTGTCCTGTTCAAATTTCACTTGTTTTCTCATAATTACGCCCTTATTAATGTTTTATTAACTTTATTTATCTAACAAATTTACCTTGAGGAGCCACAAAGCTATTCATCACATTATTTGTCTAACAAAACATTTAAAATCTTACAAGTGTACTGGAAAAGGCACCAGGTTCTTAGAATGACAACTGCATGGCAACTCACTAAACACACCTACATGCACTTCTTCCCCTCTTCGGTACAACTGAGAATCTGAGAATCAGTTCACTGCAGATGTGACGGAACACGCCACATGACAAATGATTTTGCCACACATATACCTCCTGCGCATTTTTTCACAACACCCACCATGTGTTAAACTACCAATAACATCGCATGAGATCCAGCGGTTCTGTTTTAGCAATCATGCTAACTGAGCTGCAATGGATGATCAATCAAGCTTGTGGATTGTAGGTCAAGTGGCAATATCTGCCTGAGCCAACCTTTTAGCACCTCTCCTTTCAGTTCTAGTTCTGTAAATTACAAAATAAATTGGATATGTGGGCGAAAAATCTATGTACACAGAGAGGGATGGAAAGGCTATAACATGCATGCTGGAGAAGAGGGACATTCAGAAGTAATGTACTGCAAAATGACAGGCAGTGCAGCCATTATAACAGCATAGATTCAATTTTGTTTTGTTTGTTTAAAAAAAAAATCAGAAATACATACAGTAACATTGTACCAAGAGTTTCAGGTCAGTTAGATTTTATTTTGAAAATGTTAATGCTTTAATTAATATATTAAACTGACAATGACAGAAAAACTATTTATCAAATAAACAATTTAATCAAATAAATGCTGTTCTTTTGTACTTCCCATTTACCAAAATGTATCATGATTTCTATGCATTTCTATACTTTCAGTATAGATAAATGTTTATTGGATACCAAATCAGCATATTATAATTGATCATGTGACACCTTTTTGTGTCACATGATCAATTAAAATATGCTGATTTGGTATCCAATAAACATTTATCTATACTGAAAGTATAGAAATGCATAGAAATCATGATACATTTTGGTAAATGGGAAGTAATGGAGTAATGAAAATTCAGCTTTGGCATCACAGGTTGAAATCACATATAAAATATGTGAAACATAGAAAAGTTATGCAATTTTTTAAGATTTTTAGCAAATAAATGCAGCCTTGGTGAACATAACTTCTTTCAACGAAATTAGTAACGAAACTAGTAACGAAACGTCCCCGGTTACGTATGTAACCTTAGTTCCCTGAGAACAGGGAACGAGACGCTGCGTCAGCTGACGCTACGGGGAACGCCTTCAGCGTGACAGGTGTCTGAAATCGCTATGAAATCCCAATCCTACTGACCGTCGGCAGCTGGTGATGTCATCACCGTGCGACGAGGAAGTATAAAAGGGCACCGTGCCAACATGACGCTATCCTCTTTGTCTGAAGGGACTGTGGGTGGGCACACCTTGAAGCATGGCCATGTGACGCAGCGTCTCGTTCCCTGTTCTCAGGGAACTAAGGTTACATACGTAACCGGGGACGTTCCCTTTCGAAAGGGAACTCGCGCTGCGTCAGCTGACGCTACGGGGAACGATATACCCACGCCGCCATGCTGAGGGGAGTGCACGCCCCTTACTGGCAGTGAGAACTGCCTGGACGAGTGTTCGCAGGAAGTCTGAACCACTCCCCCTCTAGCCACACAGGCTGCCAGTGACATCACTCCCTACGGTCATAGCCCAAGCTATATGCCTAAGAGAGAACCTAAACAAGTTTTATCTGAGGTTTCCTACTCTCGGCTTGCTTGAGGGCCTGGGACCTACTACTTCGAAGGAAGGAGTCCCTTAAGGGAATGTGGCTAGGGGACCCGAGGGCGCCCCAGCCGTCATTAATTCGGGAAAAACCTTCACCGAATGCCACCAGGGAGGCCTCACCTGGCGTCACTTCTGTGGGACACCCCAGCTTGGCCAACCCTGTCTGTCAAAACAGAGCCTCCGGACATCGCTCTTACTTATGAGCATCCAGACTGAGGGACTGCAAACTGGCAATGGCCTCCTCAGACCGGAACTCGGAGACGGGAATCCTGGAGAGCAGTACTCAGCTTAATGGTTCTTACCCTTGCCATCGAGGGGAGTCTCTTCTGCTCGATCCTAGGATCTACTGAACACATTTATTCCAGGGGTGCTCAGGAGGCCTAAAAAAGGCCTATGGACTGATCTACCCGGGAGGCCCCGAGGGGGGCCTGCCCATCTGATCAGACTCAAGCGGTCGTAAGCTCGCAGACGACCCTCAATGAGGGGAGCTCTTAAGCCAGCTTGGTAGGTAAACCATGCTGTAGGCTAGCCAGTCCCTGTCCTGAAGGGACTGCAAAGCAAAAACGGAGTCTCGTCGTGCTGGAGAGGACTATTGCCGAATGGCAGTTCCCTATTAGATTGGTGACGAACAGTGCTTATCCGATGGCAAATCCCACCGGAGACCCAGCAGGGCCGGGAAACAACCCTAGGACGGCCTGAAGCGGCCTGTCCCTGATAGCAGACCATGCTAGCCGCCTGGCTAGCACCCACGCACACTGTTGCAAGACCTGGGAACCGGGGCTCACCCTACAGGAGGCCTAAAGCGGCCTAGATCCTGTCAACAAATGGTCGGAACCCTAGGTCACCCCCTCAGGGAATGCCATCTGAGGCGTGCTGAAACTCAGCGAGTCCTCAAAAGTCGGGCTAACAGTGGCTGTCTGCTGGCTGATGAGGACTGGATATCCAGTCACTACCTGGGGACTCATCCCCAGGAAGGCCGTAAGGGGCCTACTTATGACGAGGTTTCTGCTGCAGCCGACATCGTTGGGGAGAACCCTCCCCGGCTCACATGGGCCACATCGGAACTCACCCGCAGGGAGGCCTACTGAGGCCTACCACCTGATCCAGAGTTAACTGCCCGGACTGCCTCGGCTGGCGTCTCCCGCCAGCCAGCCTTCTATAGTCGGTCCGCCCCAGCGGCCCATCGAAGCCTTATGCGACGGCGCAGTCTCCCAGGCAGCGCCTACCAGCTCGACCCGAGCCCTAAAAGGTGAAGCAGAAGACACAGAGCAAGAGGTGAAATATTGAACACACACAACCGGCCATTTTACTGAACCAAGCCGGGGGCTGCCCAGAAGTGGCGGCTGCACTAGCTCTGGGGGGCGGGGTTAGCAAAACCAGTCTATACTGCGCACCGCGAAGAGACACCAACCCCGTCCCCATGACCACTGGCTGAGTCGCGATTCATTCTGCTACCCACCTTTTTGCATTGATAACAACCCCCAAATGCAGAAGGGGGGTGGGCATTGGCCGGACGACCCTAACTGCGGGGAGGCCGGATAGGGATACAAAGCTCCTGTGGGACTACCGACAGGAGCCCGGGGCAACTGCCAGGGTGATATGCCACCGCGAGACGCCACCGCCATCCCATCAACAGCCTAGGCCAACTTGATGCACTAGCATCGGTCTGATAATCCCACAAACAACGGCCCTAAAAAGGGCTGGGACAGACCTTACTGCAGTTCATGCGCTAGCCTAACCTAACATATTCATCTAGATATTTCACTAGCAGTGGTGCCAACGCTACCCAGAGGTGGCTACAGCTAAAAACGTTCGCCAGGAGAACATATATCAGTTTATATTGCCGCTACATGCCTGCGGCATGTGCGGTGGCCTCAACTGCTCATATTACATATATCCAGAAGAGAAACAGCCTCATAAACTACCGTTGCTACACTAGCAGACATACAGCCTACATAAACACTCTGTGTTTATACAAACATCGTTCTAGCCACCTTCACCGGGGAACTATAGGCCCACTTCTCCAACTGTTACATTACTTCACTCTTTTGTAGACAAAACATCCCTCAGGGAAGCATAGAGTCCAAACATACGACATTGAAAAGAAGAATGTTTGCCCTAAAAGGGGACTCACCCGCTGTCTTCAGTGCCTCGTCGCTTCATGTAACATGCATGCTTCGGCGCACTAACATGAGGGTGGGGCGCTCTCACACACCACTCGCTCATCATCGGCCTGCGTGGCCTGGTGTAAAGCGCGCCCGGGGAGAGAAAGGAAAACAACAGAAAACAAAGGAGGGGACACAACCTCACCTTCTCCGCGCCCTTGGGGGCGGATACTCACCACCTCGCTTCCGGCGCTGAAAGCAGCTCTTCTCCCCGATGTCCCTCCTCCTCTTGCGGGTGTCCCGCCTCTTCCGCGTCCTACTCCTCCACGGAGGGGGCGCACGAGAGGCCACGCTGCTGCGTTGGCCCAGTCGATGATCCTCGGATCTTGATGGGCCAGGGACACCCTCCTGCCTGGGCGCCACCCCAGACCTCAGCGGAATACACGTTCTATAAGCCGCTGAGCGTGCCTTCGCCTCTCCGAACTTTCCCAGCACCGCCTCGACGGAGGTGCCGAAAAGCTCAGAGGGCGAGACCGGGGCATCGAGGAAAAAAGGCCTTTTCTTTCACCCCGATGTCCACCAAGTTCAGCCACACATGCCTCTCCGTGGCGACCATAGCCGCCATCGACCGTCCGATGGCGACTGCTATGTGTATGACAGCCCGGTGTTCGGCGCAACTCAGCCATCGCATCAGGGGGTAGACCCTCCCCCTGATCGAGGTCCCTCAGCAGGTCAGCTTGATAAGCCTGCAACACAGCCATCGTGTGCAAGGCCGCCGCCTGACCCGCCGATGTGTATGCCCTGCCATTAAGACGTGAAGTCGTCTTTTAATGGTTTCGATGGCAGGGCTGGAGCTCTTAGTGTTGATGGCCGCCCGGCATCGACACATACCCCACCTCGGCCAATCCCCCGACATCAGCAAAATTAAAACTCTGATGTCGATGGATTCGCGCCGAGTAGGGTTTCTTCCATGCCCCCACGACCTGCTCGTTAAGGTCGGGGAGGAATGGAAGGCTCCCGGGAGCTGGGCGGCTATGGTCGGAGAGAAACCGATCACCCAATCTGTCAGGGCCCCATCACATCCAGCAGCTCCGCATACACGGGGCAGGATGGCTGGGAGGATATGGCCTCAGCCTCATTTTCCTCCTCATCCACAGCCATCCTCTGATCGACTGGAAAAGCACGGGGTCTCCATCCGACTCCTCCTCCGTCAGCCAGCTCTCGCGACCTGGCTGATCGTCCACGAGCACTGTGTTCTCCAGACGATGAGCCAGATCCATCTGGGAGCCCCAGGACAAACGGCGCCGCTCAGCCTCGGCATGAGTGGGACCGCTCCCAGATGCTGGCTCTTCTTCCCTCGAGAAGAAGGCCAAACGAGAGCGGAGCGTCCTCAGCGGAAAACGCTCGCAGTTTGCGCAGGAAGCCCTCTCGAGAACCTCCCGTGGGTGTGCGTGTCCTCAGGCGTGAGAAACCTGGGACACGGATCAGCGTACTTATTTTTCGATGTCTTTTACCTTTGACAGTCTTAAACATGGTGTCACGTGGATGGGAATATGCATGCAACTGATATGCATGAGGTCACGTACGTACACTTTTAGGATAAAATCTACGCAAAGTTTTATAAATGAGACCCCTGGTCTTTAATAATGTTCTCAAAACTTTAGCACACACAGTACTGTGCAAAAGTCTGCATGTTAGTATTTTCACCCCCCAAAAATATTTTTAAGCCAGTTACATGGATGGGAGACCAACTGGGAAAACTAGGTTGCTGCTGGTAGAGGTGTTAGTGAGGCCAGCAGGGGGCGCTCACCCTGTGGTCTGTGTGGGTCCTAACACCCCAGTATAGTGATGGAGACACTATACTGACAAAGAGCACTGTCCTTCGGATGAGACGTTAAACCGAGGTGCTGACTCTCTGTGGTCATAAAAAAATCCCAGGATGTCCTTCGATAAAGAGTAGGGGTGTAACCCCAGCATCCTGGCCAAATATGCCTATTGGCCTCCTGTCCATCAAGGCCTCCTAATAATCCCCATATCCTGATTGGCTTCATCACTCTGTCTCCTCTCCACCAATCAGCTGGTGTGTGGTGAGCGTTCTGGTACAATATGGCTGCTGTCGCATCATCCAGGTGGATGCTGCACATTGGTGGTGGTTTGAGGAGAATTCCCCCTTCAATGTAAAGCGCTTTTAGTGCCTTGAAAAGCGCTATATGAATCAAACAAATTATTATTATAGTTATTTATATATTTTGCCATAGGGTGTCAGTAGGTTATATCAGTTTACCTTTTTAAACATTCATTTTGCCACTAAATGTAATAATCCATTCCAGTGAGATTTTTGTATGCAGGAGTCTGACAAAAACTGTTTGATCCACACAAAGATCTAATCTCACCATCATCAAGTCCGTCTGTGATTTTATTGTTCGTGACGATCAATTAACTCCTAATAACTAAATTAAATTAGTGTTTAGTGTGACCACCCTTTGCTTTTATCCTGGTAGACTTGTTTAAAGTTTTTCAGGGAGCTTTTCAGGAAGTTTTGACCAGGGGATTCATTGCAAGTTTTACACATTTCGCACTAGTGGATCATAACCTGGTTGTAAGTGCTGATTCAAAATGCCAAAAGAAGAAACAGGAGCAAGAGACAAAAAATACAGAGTAGGCAATTTATTGAAAATTGCATTTAAACTGAAACAGGCTGTTCATCACCTGATCAAATGTTTAAGACCATAGCCCAAAAATAAACGCACAACAGTACTAAAAGTTTTAAAAAAGGACTCAGTAGTGAGTAGCCCCACCGTTCTTGTTGATCACTTCAAAAACTCGTTTCGGCATGCTTGATGCGACTGTTTCCAGGAGGCTGGTGGGAACGTTGCTCCATGTGGTGAAGATGGCTTCACGAAGGGCATCCACGGTCTGGAATTGACGTCAATTTTTGTAAACTTCCCTTGCCATCCAACCCCAAATGTTGTCAATGGGATTTAGATCAGGGGAACATGCAGGATGGTCCAAAAGAGCAACGTTATTCTCCTGGAAGAAGTCCTTCGTCAGGCGGGCTTTGTGAATTGCAGCATTGTCCTGTTGAAAGACCCAGTCATTACCGCACAGACGGGGGCCCTCGGTCAAGAGGGATGCCCACTGCAGCAGATCCACATAGCCAGTCGCCGTTTGATGCCCCTGCACAACCTGAAGTTCCATTTTCCCATTGAAGGAAAAAGCACCCCAGATCATGATGGAGCCTCCTCCACTGTGCCACGTAGAAAACATCTCAGGTGGGATCTCTTTGTCATGCCAGTAACGATGGAAGCCATCAGGACCGTCCAGGTTTGTGTCGTGGGAGGAGACGTGGCCTTTGAAGACGTTTTTTGTTCTTGAAGCCCTTCTCTAGCAGATGATGTCTTATGGTTAATGGGCTGCAGTCAGCATCAGTAAGGGCCTTAATTTGGGTTGAGGATCGACCTGTGTCTTCACGGACAACCCGTCGGATCCTACGGCTCAGTGCAGGTGAAATCTTTTTGGGTCTACCACTTGACTTTTTTTGTCCCATAACTCTCAGGATATTTTAAGAAATGTAAAATGACTGTCTTACTGCGTCCAACCACAGCAGCGATGGCGCATTGCGAAAGGCCTTGCTTGTGCAGCTCAACAATCCTGCCACGTTCAAAGAGAGAAAGCCTTTTTGCCTTTGCCATCAGGAGATCTTGACAGAACGACTGCTTGAAGGACAATGCCATGAAAGCAGTTTTCAATAAATTGCCTACTCTCTATTTTTTGTCTCTTGCTCCTGTTTCATCTTTTGGCATTTTGAATCAGCGCTTACAACCTGGTTATGATCCACAAGTGCGAAATGTGTAAAACTTGCAATGAATCCCAGTACTATTTATATGTTATATTTGACAGGACATTAAAGGAAAAAAAATCATGGGGACATTCATGGGAACTTAATGGGAAAAACTTTAAGGGGTTTGTTGCATTTGATTTAATTTTTTAACTTTAGTTAGTGTGTAATGTTGCTGCTTGAGCATAAACAGTATCTGCAAAGTTACAGCGGTGAAAGTTCCATGCAAGCGGAGATATGGTCTTTTAAAGTTACAGCAGTTTATTGCCTACATAAACGGCCGGTTGGACTAACACAAGCTTCTTCCCGGGTTGATGACATCATTAACCCTTGCTTATGTTTATTAACATAAACACTGCCCCAGATGTGACTTCTGCCCATAATGGTGAGGGGCATGGCGTTTCCGGAAAACCTGTGCTTGGCACTTCAGCCAATAAAAATACATGAAACTACATTTGGCCATCTAACCAATCTAAGACCATTGCGTTTGTAACTGATCACTGAGAAAAGAAGCTGAGAGAGATTCCATTTGCACGCACACATTTAATTCCAAGGCTCCTCAGAAAAGTACAAGGACCTCAGAACCAGAACCAGAACACAAACACAACCCATACCAAAGAATAGTAAACGCAGGTCAGAACATCCAGACTTACAATCAGGGAGGGATGGGAGGGACAGACCTGGGAGGGACAGGAGGGACGCAGAATTTGGGAGGCCAGGGCGGCGTGGGCAGAGCACGGCTCCTGGGCGGTGCAGGTAGAAAAAGTGTCTTGGGCAGCGTGTCCGGGATGGCAACATCCTCTGTGACGGTCTCTGGGATTTAAACCACAGGAGCAGAGACCGTCGGAGTAGGGACCACCGGAGCTGGGACCACCGGAGCAGAGACCACCGGAGCAGAGACCACTGGAGCAGGGACCACCGGAGCAGGGACCACCGGAGCAGGGACCACCAGAGCAGGGACCACCGGAGCTGGGACCACGGGAACAGGGATCTGGACGGAGGCTAAGATGGGACTAAACTCTGGACTGGCGGGTACTGCGGGAGTGCCGCATTCCTCCACAACCCCCACAGTATATGTAGAGCCACTTAGCCACAATGTGATTCCCATATATTCCTCAAACGTCCAATTAGGTTGATGCCAGGGCATGAGCAACTTGAGTGGCTCAGATAGTCCTCCACGGGAAAAAATCATAAGGCACTGTGAGTCCAATCCAGACAACTGTGCCACTTCATACCACTCCCTAACGTGATCCTCTATCCTCCCATCTCCTTGACGGAGGGTGAGAACCAGTGTGATTGGATTTATGTTTGGCTAGTTGTTCTGTAACGGATCACTGAGAAAAGAAGCTGAAAGAGATTCCATGTGCACGCACACATTTAATTCCAAGGCTCCTCAGAAAAGTACAAAGACATCAGAACCAGAACCAGAATACAAACACAAACCAAACCAAAGAACAGTAAACGCAGGTCAGAACATCCAGACTTACAACTAACGACTAGCAAACCCTACATGAAAACCAAGACCTTAAATACACAAAACAATGAACAGACAGACTATAAAAAAAAAAAAATAACAAAAAAAATTCCTGTAGCAGAAAATGTTGTGGTGCCAATATATGCTGCCAAGGTGGCCCTTGGGTTTGCTACAGCTCCAATGCCCTGTGTGTCCTTAATCCAGGCCTGGATGTAAATAGAGCTTAAGAATAAGAAAAAAAAAACTGATGTTTGGAGCATTATATTGTTCATGTTTTTTGTAATAAGCATATTGCAAACTCAACATGCCATTTGAAGGCAAATGCAAATCTAAGTGTTATGCATTTGCTTCCTCTGCAAAAATCGTTCTTCCTTCTGTATGCTTCTATTTTTCTGTCAACCTCTCTCTCTCTCTCTCTCTCTCTCTCTCTCTCTCTCTCTCTCTCTCTCTCTCTCTCGTGACATTTGTAGTGTGTCCTCACCGCTTGTATCCACAGTGCTGCTCTGATCTTGGCTCACTATGAGCTCATTAGGTCAGGAGAACACAACATCACTAGCAGCGTGGTTACACCTTACATACACTCACGTCTGCATGAACACATGCAGAATTCAAGTAAAAAAATAAACCAAATTGGCAAAGCACTCACCAATAAACCTTTTAAAAAACAGAATATTACAGCAGACAACATTTTAAAGAGCTTATTTGTACATTTAAAATACCAACACAGCATTTAAAAGAGATTGTTGGGTAAATTCACTGAAGGATTGCACCCCGTTTGCACCTGTGTCTTATTCACTAGCCACCCCTAATCCATCTGCACTAATACATCACTGCATTATGTGTATTTAACATAAGTTATTCTTCACACCTTTTTCCATGCAAATTAGGCTCCTTATCAATGCGAGGCATGTGCCTAAAAGCCCCGATATACTTCAAGCGAAATCGAAGATTGAACTGATTTCAAGACAAGACCAAATTTCAGACAAGACCAGGCGAAAACTAATTTAGTTTGGAATTGGTTTTGAGTGTTCGAAATAGCTTGCTTTGTGGTAAACACCTTTGTAGAACCATTGGTCTGTGGCGATTACATAATAGGTAGGTGTACACTGAGGCTCCGCCTTCTTCCACATGGAACAGTTCATTTCTCCTGTTCAGTCTGTTGAGGTCAGACGTCCATGGGTAAAAACACAAACACACTGGAGAGCTTCTTTATATTAGAAAATTAAGTTCTGTTTTTCATGCTTATTTCGGTAAAGCTGCTTGATTTTAAGCAATCCATTGTATAAAGTGCTATATAAATAAATGTGACTTGACTTTACCAAAGTGCTGAATTGTTCACTTGAGCACCACAACGTATGTCATTCTGCCGTAGAACTAGGAAGAGTTGGACTGTTTACACTATGTTAAATATCTTGGTGTGCGTTCACACTTGTCATGTTTGGTTCGATTACAACGAACCCTGGTGCTATTGCTCATTTAATGCGGTTTATTTTAACATATGTGAACGCTGCCATCAGAACCCTGGTGCGCACCAAACAAGCTTCCAAATGAACTCTGGTGCTTACGGGTGATCTTACGGGTTTGAAAAGACATGGGTCTTTTAAAGACATGGAATTAATGACAGAATTTTATTTTTCGGATGAACTAACTCTTTAAGTCAATTAAGTCCTGGTTCAATTATTGCCATTACTTCTCAAAGCATGTTGTTACTGTTTTACTTCACAGTAAAACTAACAATACCAATGGACACTTTTCACAGATTGTGATGATGCATTTCCACAATCATCAAGTTTTTTACATAATATTCATCTTTTTTTATTATAATGTCACACTTTGTGTTATATTACCTTGGCATTACATTTCAAAACACAAACCTTGGAAGTGTGAAAAGGATCCATACCATATTTTTCAAATTTGATGCTTTCAAATACCATCATGGATATTTGCACAGATGATGTCTGAATATTAAAGGGGTGAAGAATTGAGGAATTAACTTTTCCTTGAGCTTTTGTTATAGTAAAAGTCATGGTAATATAAGAATATCCTGTAAATTTCAGAGCTGAAAACGTTCTTGTTTTGTAGACACCAAGCTTTAATAGACACTAGGCTCAGCAAACGGTCAAGTGCTTTATACTGACGACAGTGCACGACGAAACACCGCCTCTACAGAATCTACCGCACGTCTAATCCAGTAGCCCGCCCACCAACTCATGGAGGGCTTGTGCTAGCTGTTCAACAACAATTTTTTTTTTTAATGCAGAGGAAGATTAAGATATTGCGCTAGTCCTGGTTGTGGAAGATCACACTCACTGCATAAGCTTCCTTCTGATCCTAATATTAGGAATGTGTGGTTGAACTTTATTTTTAATGAAGTTCCAGCTCACATGGGGAAGACACGTTCACTTCATTTCACTGCGGAATCGTTTGTAAATAAATCTCCAGTTGATGCTGGATTTGGATCCGACAGGAATGGTGCAGCACACCATGTGAGTAAAACAGGTTTTTATATGTAATAGTACTGCATTGTTATAGATCGTTTTGCTTATGTGTAAGTGTCTAGCAGAACATACCTTTAGTACACTGGACTCAGACACATTTGGGCCAGGGCTCTCAAAGCCCGGCAGGCCGATTAATCTCTTAGTATTCCGTTCTTGTTCTGTTATTCTCTCTCTCTCTCTCTCCTTCTCGTTGACATCTGAAGGGCGGCACACGCACCGAACGTGTATGCGTGTGCGCGCGGTTTGCACTTATATCATCCGATCTTACGGACTATGTGTAATATAACAATAATAGTCCAATCAATCGCATGTCAATGAGAAAGAAAACCTTGTGTTTGTTTGATAAAGACGTTTACGAGGCCTGTGATCGAGAAAGTCATTTCAGCTCATTGAATGTAAAAACCACACAAACGTCATTAGTTGACCTCAGACAACAGTATACATTTTTTTAAAAAGCCAGTTCATGACACCTTTAATACAGAACTTAGTTCTTAAAAACTTGCATTCTGTAGTAGTAGCATTGAGGTTGTTGTTGTGGCATTGAAACTGAGAATTGTTAAATCTCCCTGGTATTGAATTTGCATAATTCCTAGTGAATCGGGTGCTAAAACTACACAAGTGGTGTGTAACATAAACAACTCTATCAGTGAGTGTAATTTATTCTTAGTGATGCTTCAAGGATGCTGATGTGTTTGTTCTCACTTACCCAGTAAGCACCACTACAAAGTCCATGACATTCCAGCCATTACGTAGGTAGGAGCCCTTGTGGAATGCAAAGCCCAGAGCCAAGATCTTAATTCCTGACTCGAAACAGAAAATGCCGATGAAGTAGGGTTCTGTGTCCTCCTGTGAGAGAGAGTGTGTAATAGGAATTAACCATTGAATTTCTTCTAAAAGAATGATAAGACATAGACTAATTAGTTCTTGTGTTTTCTTTTGAGTTATGTAGCTTTTGGCATTACAGTATTAAACACAGAAACATTGATCTTCACAACTGGAACTCACCAAGCGCTCTGACATGGGTGTCTTGTCCCCGTCTGGAAGGTGCTGTTCCAGGGCTAGGACGATGCAGTTAGCGATGATGGTAGCCAGGATCATGTACTCAAATGGAGTGAGAATCAAAGGTCAAGGAAAACTCTTAAAAGAGCATTAATGTTGAAATAATTAAAAACCCCAGGCAGAATCTGTGGGATTATACAAATTGCTTTTTAGTACATGAATGATGCTGATGAAGTTATAAAATAATTGCATATCATGCATATACATTCAAGACAAAATATATAAAATATAAATAATTATGATATATTTAAATATGTAACATTACATGAAATAACATAGTATTTAAAATTCATATGACCTAATAATAGGTCGGCAGTGGCTCAGTGGTTCATGTAGGTTGTCTGCAAACTGAAAGGTTGGTGGTTCTATCCCTGGTTCCACCTGACCAAGTGTCGAAGTGTCCATGAGCAAGACACCTAACCCCAGCTGCTCCCGACGAGCTGGATGGCGCCTTACATGGCTGACATCGCCGTCGGTGTATGAATGGGTGATTGCGAGGCAAAATGTAAAGCGCTTTGGATGGCCATAGGGTCTGTTAAAAAGCGCTATATAAATGCAGTCCATTTACCATTTAATAATAATGATATTATAAAAGGAAGCAACAAAATATAACATTTATAAAATAAAACATATGAAAAAATACATTTACAAATACAAAAATACAGTTATTATTTTGTATTGTGGCATAGGCTATATGTTTATGTTTTGAGGCTTCTTGAGAGCAGCACTAAATAAAAAAGATTTAATGGGTTTAATTTTTAAGATATCGTGCCTTTATTTTTTTGAAAATGCTAAACATTTTACAGACTCTTCAAGAGGTTTGTAAACTTGTGAGGAAAAGACTCACTGAACATCAGTGAAGAATCAGTACATCTAATACTGAGAGGGCAGGCATTCAAACAGTTGCACTAACTGAATTACTTAGCAAAATAACATTAAGCTCCTTACGCTAAATACAGGTCAAATCAAATGCAGAAGTGGTTTTGCAGAGGTCAACTGAGAATTAAGCCCCAATTCACTGAGAAAATGCTTCACAAAGCATACGTAGCATCAGTCTCACCTTCCAAAACAACATCTCACACCATCTCCCTGTATGACTGGTTGAGCCTGTGGCAAATAAGCTGGTATTCATGCTGAAGTAATACATGCCGTGGATGAGTACGAGTCAGGCAGATTCTGTATGCTTTAAATGACCTCATCACTCGCCGCTCATATTTACTGCAGGCCAAATTTGTGTATGAGTGCATGTGTGTTGAGAGTCAGCGTGAGCTTAGAAGGTTAGAGCCTTCTGTTCGATTCAAAGTGACAAGCCTCTTTGGCTCACTAAACACAATAACTTAAGGGTGGGTAGGATACGACTATCAGGACTGTCACACACACAAGCTCTGTTCAAAAACCCGAGAGATCTCAATGCAGGCAGCAGTTTTAAGGCGAGAAATTAATATTTCTCCCGTATTGTGATGTACATCTGTGTGAAACGAATCAACAAAAAAATTAATTAAAAAATAGGCTTTCTATCCATTGGTTGTTGATTGGATGGATGCCAATCTAATTGCGAGCTTGCTGTCGTTTGTGCTAAACATATGCATGGTGTTTACAATAAGATCAATACCATGCATTTAATTATACTGCTTCCTATAATACTCATTTTGGAGTAATTCTGAGGCAGAATAGCATGTATCCAATGACATAATCCCAGAATGATTTGCTATGAGCTCAGTGAAAATGTCAATAATTATAATTCAATACCAAAAGCTACCTAATTAAAAACTGACTATTTTTATTTGTGAGTTATGTATTTTAATGCTTATTAGGCTATCATGGAAAATTCCATAAAGGTGCACTAATTTGTATCTTATAAACTAGGCTGACTCTTGGCAAAGCAACAAGCTAACGGCAACTTAAAGGGTTGCTAAAAGTAACTTTCTTTTCCCAGTCAAGGATCCAGCACATTGTAGACAGTGGCTAAGGCCCTATATCCACACAAACACATCTTTTTTTTTTTAAACGCAGCTTTTTCTTTATGTTTGGCCGTTCGTTCACACGCAAACGCAGTATCCGGACATACAACAAAATGTGTATTGCAATGCCAGTTCTGGTTCTGATGCCAATGCACTCCAACCGGCATTGCAATACACATTTTTCCATGCTTCTGATTAGCATTACTTACATAAATTTCTTTGCATTTTTGTTCATTTTAATTGCACATTCTATTGGATTCTACATCATATATCACCTGAATTCAAATTCAGAAATTTGAAAGTCATTGTCAATTCAGCTTTGAATGACACAACTCTAATAACAGCCAACATCCCAGCAGCCTGGTGACCACCAGAGACAAAAATCACCATCAGAGTGAACAGGTTGTAGTGTGTAAAACAGTATGAGGCGTTACTGAGAAAAAAAGGGGAGGGAATGATTCATTTCAGTGTGGCATAAGCTGAAATATCCGTTGAAGCAGCGAGAGAAGGAGAGATCTGGCAGGCTTTCAAAGGCTCTGTACAGTAAAGACTCCTGTAATACCCGGCAGTCCGTCCAGCATTACAACACATTAACAAACTATGTTCCTTTTAATTAGCCTGCCTGGCCTTTGCTCAGAGTGTGTGTGCATGTTCTTTCACATGCATGCATAATGATATCAGTGTTGTTGTGTGTGATCATTCTAGTGTCTAATTTAAATACTACTGTTTGTGTGCGGCAGTGTGTGTGTGTTCATGCGCCCATCGGGGTGGTATGATGAAAGGGAAAGTGGTGCACTCTTCCTCTCTAGTAGGGAGGATGAATCAACATCCTGTTCCTGATCTAGAGGCCAGTGTTTTTGATATGGCCGCAGAGTGTGATGTGGCCGCAGCATGTGTTTTGGTGCTTTGAAGACCCTTTGCGCTCACTCTCTTGCATTGTGAAAAAGACGCCCATTTAAAGACCAGATGAATATGAGACAATGCTATGATGTGCTCCGCCAGAAAACTTTAAATTATGAACCCACCTTCCTCCCTCTGTACAACACTATATTTAGCAATGCCATTGAGATAAAAGAAAGTGGAAGACAAAGAAATGGAGAAATGGGGGCATGTTTTTGTGACATATGAGGACACAAATGTGTATAATGACATGGGTATGACATAGGTATTACAAGGTGAGGGTGTAATATGAGGACATTGGCCATGTTCCCACTTTTCAAAATTCTTATAAATCATACAGGATGTGTGTGTGTGTGTGTGTGTGTGTGTGTGTGTGTGTGTGTATGTGTGTGTTTGTGTGTGTGTGTGTGTGTGTGTGTGAAGTGCCCTTCAAAAGTCTTGCACTAATTTTTTCCCTCTGACTTTGTTGTTCTCACACTCTCCCAGCACCCTATGCATCATGTCAATCTCTCATTCACCATCCCTTCATCTCGTGCCTTGTCCCCTCAGTCGGCTGCTCTACGTCTCCCATTGAACCTGTGCATTCATCATCTCTCTCCATCGGACCATCTTCTTTCAGCCGAGTGCAGTCTGCACCGTCAGCACGGCCGTCTGACACACAGCACCACAGAGAGATGGATGGAGAGAGATGGAGAGACAAGTTGAGACAAGAAGACTGAGTGAAGGAAAATAATATAATCTGCAATGGGACAAAAAGACAGACAGATGCAGATGAAGGTGGAGGACAGGCACAGAGAGGCTTTAAAGAAGAGAGGTAATGAGTCGTTTTAAAAATGTTGCTAGAGTGAAGTTGCAGAAGAGACTTCTCTGGTGACATATGCCAGAATTCTTCAATCATTTAATCCTCGTAAACCTCACCAATATCTTATGATCAACCTTTCAGAACTGCCTCCATCCAATCAAACTGGATAGAAGCAAGTTTTTAAAAGTACTATTATCTATGTATGAAATATATAATTATGCTAAAGTAAATAATGACTGCAATTACTATATCAGGGGTTTTCAAACTGGTGCCCGGGGACCCCCAGGAGTCCTCCAGAAGGTTCTAATGGGTCCCCAGAAAAATCTAAAATCTACCAAACACTCTAACTGTTTAATTTTTAAATGCTTCTCTGCTTTCTTGCCGTATATACTTCCCATAATTGTCTATGTTTGCATTATATATTTCTGGTGATTTTCTCACCACAGTCTCCTTTATCTTGTTCATTGGGGTTCTTAACGCAGTACATAAGCTGCTTAGATACATTTATTCTGAAACTTGCTAATACAAATGATTTTTTATTCAGCTGATGTAAGCAAGTTAGATTATGTCATATCATACAGCAACTTTGAAGTCTATCAACCAGAGAGGTGTTACACAGGGCAATACTTATCAAGAATAATCATTGATGTCTCCTATATTATTGATTGGGACACATCACAAAGCCATACGTCACTGCCCCTATTATTTTTTGGTCTAAATTTAACCTTGTTAATTTGGCACTAAAAAAGTAGTAAAAATACAATAAATGACCTTTTACCAAGATTCTACTAATCACAAGGATACACAAACAAGGATCACATGATTGTAAACAGCAACACTTCTTCCATGAAGTGAAATTTTCCATTAACTTTGCTTAAAGACCCGTAGAACGGCTGTGAATGAATTTATGTAATTTCTTACAGTACTTTTATTTGGAACCGCAATACAAAGGGGTAAAAATTGCTCAATATTTTGGTTAAATTAAAATCTAATAAAAAAACTGTACTCTATAAAAGTAATCAGTTACAAGTTTCTTCTCTCTTTATATCTATAAAGTATATTCCCATTAATATTTACATTTTACCAGGGGGACTAGGAACATGAAATTGTCCAGCTATGTCATCTTATTTCAGAGGAGTATTAATATGAGGAAAGACAAAGGCCAAATTATTTTAATAATTCATCACAATGAGTAAAACCAAAGAGCATGGTGATGTGCAGCAAAAGATTGTTGAGCCTCACAAAATAGAAAATGGCTGTAGGAAAATAGCTGAAGTATTGAAAAATCCAATTTTTCACCGTCAGAGCAATAATTAAGAAGCTCCAATCAACTAAAGATGTTCCAAATCTGCCTGGAAGAGGACATGTGTCTGTATTGTCTTAATGCATGGCAAGGAGGAGATTTTGAGTGCACAAAGACTCTCCAAGGGTCATAGATGGAGAATCGCAGAGATTAGTTAAGGTCTTGGGGTCAGAAATCCTGAAAAAAAAAATCAAACAGCACCTACATCACCACATGTAGTTTGGGAGGGATTCAAGAAAAATCCTTCTTGCTCATCCACAAACATGTCTGGAAATTCAAACAGGACCTGGTTCTGTGGACAACTCTAAAAAGAGCTTTTAGGCAGCAAACCCACCAGATGGGGATAAAAAGTACTTCAATTACCCCATGCCCACAGTTAAATATACTGCTAGATCTTTAATGATGTAGGCTATTTTTTGCTGGAGGTCCTGGAAATTTTGTTCAGATTCATGGTATCATTGATTCTAGCAAATACCAACAGATTAAAAAATAAAATAAATAAATCCAATCCTGATGGCCTAGAAATCGTATAATATACTCTAAAAAATGCTGGGTTAAAAACAACCCAAGTTGGGTTGAAAATGCACCGACCCAACAATTGGGTTGTTTTAACCCAATGGTTGAGTTGTTCTTACCCAGCAATTGGGTTGTCTTAAGCAACATTTAACCCAACCACTGGGTTAAAACAACTCAACCATTGGGTTAAAACAACTCAATTGTTGGGTCGGTGCATTTTCAACCCAACTTGGGTTGTTTTTAACCCAGCATTTTTTAGAGTGTAGGCTGTGACTGGATCTTCAATCAGGACAACGATCCAGATCCAAAACAGACATAAAAATCAACACAAAAATGGGTCACTGAGCACAAAATGAAGCTTCTGCCAGGAGCATCCCAGTTCTCTGAGCTGAACCCTATAGAGAATGAGTGGGGTAAACTGAAGAGGAGAAGCACCAACATCATGGAGCTGTGAATCTGAAGAGATTCTGCATGAAGGAATGGTCTCTGCTCTCGTCGGGTATTCTCCAAACTCATTAGACATTACAAAAGGGAAAAATAATTAAATTACAGTAACTAATTATTTATAAACTAGTTACACCCAACACTGATGCTGACATACATCCAAGTGTAAGGGATTATTGAAAAAGCTCAAATATAGGCCATTATATACTTGGTTCTTGGTTCTATACATTGGTTGTTGTTTGGATTTTGAGGCGTTACAAAAACAAAGGCAGGTAAATGTGAGTTCGAAGGGGTTAGGTTTAAGCAGGCTAAATGATTTGAGAAGTCCAGCATACGACTACAGAGAAAAAACACCAGAAAACTAATTTTATAACATATTGATTCAATTAAAAAAAATAATGAGATGGAAAAGAAAAAAAAAATGTTTACAAAAATATAACATGACTTTCAAATAATAGGGTGACATTTAACTGTGTGGCAACTAGTTGAGTAGTTCACCTAAAAACAAAAATTCTGCGATCATTTACTCACCCTCAAGTTGTTCCAAACCCATATGTATCTGCTGAACACAAAATAAAATATTTTGAAGAATGTCAGTAACCAAAGGCCCCCATTCCATATTATGATTTTTTTTCTCTCCCTACTATGGAAGTTAAAGGGGCTCAACAATTTAATTCCATATATTCTTCAAAATATATTTTGTGTTCTGCAGAAAAAAGAAAGAAAAAAAGAATACTTACAGCAACTAAAAATGGCAGAGTTTTAGATGTTCCCTTGAAACCCAAATTTACAATAAGACAGAATTGGCTCATCAAGCATTCCCCACCTCTACTTGCTTTTATTGAAGAGTTGCAAACTACAAAATCCTATACAATCAGGGGTATCAAAATGGCTGACTAGACACATCTGAACTTAGTACACACAGAAGCCGAACGATTTGAAGCAATCAGACAGACAGTTATACTGCACGCTAATCCACTAATAGAGTACATGAGCGATTCAGTGGGCATGTCAGTCAGTCAGTGAGTGTATGTGTGTGAAAACCACTGGTGTGGTAATTAGCAGTAATAGACGGCGTAGCGCTCTACAGAGCGACCAGAGAAGCCCAGCTAGTGAAATGTAAATATGTATTGATTTCTTCATCTGGCTGTAAGGTCCCAGGCTGTTTGCTTTTCTAATTCTATCTCTTGCAATCTGGAGCTGCAGCCTGAATAATTTATTAACTAGAAACAGCAGCGTTTTTCCTTCTCTTTATGCAGCTATGAAAGATAGTCATGTAGTTACAAGAGCCAACACTTTCTCCATCTCGTCCCCTCACTTTAATCGCTCATTTAACCCTAGTGGTCAGAAATCAGTCCGTTAGGACAGGATTAACAATTATACCATTTATGTGTGTGTATGTGTTTAAGCAGTATAAACGTATGACTAAAAAGTATAGTAGGCTAATTAACTTTATAGGATCTAATATGCAACACTTTTCCTTTAATGCCTTTTTATAACTCAAACATGCAAAGTAAATATTTCCCCTTTGGACACAACAGTTTGTTGTTGTGTAACTGTGGTGTGAGAAAAGAAAGAGTACTTGATATATACACTCTAAAAAATGATTGGTAAAAAAACAACACAATGTTGGGTCACAATGTTTTTTTTATGGACTAACCCAGCAATTGGGTTGTTTTAACCCAGCGATTGGGTTGCTTTAAGCAAATATTTAACCCAACCGCAGGATTAGAACAACCCAATCGCTGGGTTAAAATAACCCAATTGCTGGGTTATTAAAACAACCCAACATTTTTTAGAGTGTATAAGATGCATTCAAGTGTTTCTTGAGCAGCAAATCAGCATATAATGGTTTCTGAAAGATCATGTCACTGAAGACTGGAGTAATGATGCTGAAAAATCAGCTTTGTCATCACATGAATAAACCATTTAAAATTTTGAATTACATTTTAAAACACATGAAAATATAAAACCGTTATTTTACATTGTAATCATACATTTTACAATATTATTGTTTTTACCTCAAAACATTACAAGAAAATTGTTTGCCAATCACAAATTCTGAACAGCAGATAATATAATGTAATATAATATAATAGCTACATTATTTATAATATAATATTGTCACAATTCTGTTCAGTTTAGTTTTCATGGACTTTCAGTTTTTTATTATTATTATTTTATTGGTCAGGTGTCTTTGTTCAAATTCACCACCCATCTGTCTCCTTGGTTACTGTCATCATCTTTTTTTTTTTTTTTTTTTTATGTGTCAGCTGTGTTTTGAAATATATTCTCATTTGTGTTTACTTCTTAAGTTGTTCCTTCTCATGCACTCCTTTCCGGTCAACGTTATGTTTAGATATGTTTGCTACTACATGCCCTGCCTGCAGTTTTGGAAATTATTAAACATTTGTCATTTGGAACCATCTCCTGTTTTTGTCTGTTTGCCTCAAAAAAAGGGAACACTAAGTTCATCAAGTTCTCATTTCTTTGATTTGTGTGGACTGCGCCCTCCATCACAGAGTTCAGCCAGTCCTCCAGCACCGCCTCTAGAAGCTTGCTGCCCTGTGCCGTCTCTGGAGATGCCCTTCCAGGACGTTGAGCCGCAGATCGAGCAACCATCAGCAGCACCTGTTCTAGAGGGTCGTGTGGCTCTGCCTCCAGCCTCAGATCCTTTTGCTCCATCTCGGCCCGTGGACCTGTCAGCTTCATACCAGCTCCACCAGGGCAGGGACTCTCTGCCTAGTGGCTCCACCAGATTCCCTCATTCCATCAACCTCATCTCAGTTGGTCATCCTCCATATTTTGACAGCCCCACCATCTACATCTTGGCTCCTCCCACCTTCGTCTTCACCGTGGGCTGTTGGCTCTGTGGAGTTCTGGGTCTGCGCCATCGGACTTCCTCCACCGATACCATCTAGGTCTCGTCGTCCCGCCATCACTGTCCAGTTCTATTTTTTTCCCCATTTGTTTCTTTGTTCAGATTCCGGCCACTCTTCTGTGTCCTTGGTTACTGTCATTATTAAATAGTATATGCAAACTGTGTTGAATATATTATCCTTGTTTGTGTTAAATACTTAAGTTGTTCTTTCTCTAGCCCTCCTTTTCTGGTCACAGTTATGTTTAGATGTTTTTGCTACTACCTGCCTGGTGTTTAGCAAATTATTATTAACCTTTGTCATTTGTAACCTTCTTCACCTGTCATTGTCTGTGTTCCTGCAAACTCCTAGTGACGAATATAATATAAAATAAAGCTTATATAAATAACATTTTACAACAATTTAAGAAGCAATCAGCATACAAATACTACTGTGGTTCAGTCTCTGTATATATATATATATATATATATATATATATATATATATATATATATATATATATATATATATATATATATAATTATTATTATTTATTTTTTCAGAGCTGTATATAAAAAGAATATAAATGTGTGTGTGGCAATGGCAACAGCAGTAGCAACATGTGACACGGGCACCAGCATGAAAATTCAAGCCACCATATTTTTTTCCTCACTCTGCACCCAAAATAGATTTCTCCCAAGTCAGCATCACACACACATACCACCCAGCCACAGAACTGAATAATTCACTACTAGAACACAAGATACAGAACCAGAGAGAAAGAGGAAAAACATGAGCGGGTAGTGAAGTGCAATGCTAGCCTAGACACAAGTAATGCCAATAAAACAACTGCTACAGTGTACAATGACATACTGTATACATCAACATAAACTCAAATATTATTTTGAAAAATTGAAGGGAAAGTCAATTTCATTCCAGATCTGTATTACTGACTTCTTCTGTGGAAGGATTTTGAGGAGTTTTACTGGTTGCTCTTTTCCCCATGCAATTACAGTGAATAGACTGGAACTGTTAAGCCTCAAAAAGGACACAAAAACAGCTAAATAAAAGTGTTCAAAACGTCTGTTCCTTACACAAAAATATCATATGATTTTAAAGGCTTTAGAAATCATATGGACTACTTTCATGATATATTTCCATGCTTTACCATCCCTTTCACTCAAACGCCTCAGTTCATACATAGCATGAGGTTAAAGGCCGACAGGTAAAGAGTTAGGGATTTCTCTAGATTATAGCCCTGTGCATGTGGACTAGTGAAAGCGTGTTAACTACTGGGTTTTGTAGCCTTGTCTGTGGCAGCAGCTGAGCAGCGTGGGGCTGCAACATTACGGATGACTACACTCATTTAGACTCAGACATTAGGAGGTATGAAACCACCAGATTAAGCCTGGAAGGCAAACACAAACATGCACATATACACACATTGCTTAGTTGAAACAACCAGACTGGTGCTCTTATAATTTGAAAACAAAAGGTCTCATGCCAAAATGTGACTTAAATGCCATTATAAATTTTATGTGTAGACATATTAGTTTTCAGAAATGTTGTTGCACACCTTCTTACTAGACATTTCCAGCTTTGCATGAAGCACAGTAGAAATCTGGTAAAACAACAGTGGTAACCCATTAATTTTTGAAAGAAGTCTCTTCTGCTCAACAAGGCTTCATTTATTTGTTTAAAATGCAGCAAAAACAGTAGTATTGTGAAATATTTCTACAATTTAAAATAACGTTTTTCTATTTTCATATATTTTAAAATTATATTTCAGCATCATTACTCCAGCCTTCCGTGTCACATGATCCTTCAGAAATGTAATAATTTGCTGCTCAAAAGATATTTCTAAATAGAACAGAAAGTTCTCAAAGGAACAGCACTGACATGAAACAAAAATCTTTTATAACACTAATGTAGTCACTTTTAATCAATTTAATGCATCCTTGCCTAATTTCTTAAAACTATACTGATCCAAACTTTTAAAATAATTTTAACACATATATTTTATTTTATCATTACAAAGTTTAAAGTACACAGTCTAGTAATCTGTAAAATAGATTACATAAATTCCTAAACATTAAAGAGTTAGTCTAGTTCACCAAAAAATGATAATGAAAATGAGTGAAAAAATTAAAAAGGCAACAAATGAAAAAAAGGCTAGTTCACCAAAAAATTCAATTACTCGCCTTCATGTCATTCCATCCCTATAAGACTTACATTCATCTTCGAAACACAAATACAAACCTGAGAGATTTCTGCCCCCCCACTGAAAGTCCATGTAACTAAAGATTCAAAAAGTTTGTAAAAACACTTTAGCAAAAGTATGGTTTGAAACAACATGAAGGTGAACAAATTATGACAGTTTTCTTTTTCATTTTTTGGGTGAACTATCCCTTTAAAAAAAAGGTTCATATTGAACACAATATAGCAGTTTACTATGCACCAAAATGTCCAGAAGCTATAGCTTTACCTTTAACTAAATGGTCCTATGAATGTATGAGATTAGTTCTCTTCAAATACATACCTAAATCCAAAAAAGTTGGGACACTGTACAAATTGTGAATAAAAAAGGAATGCAATAATTTACAAATCTCATAAACGTATATTTTATTCACAATAGAATATAGATAACATATCAAATGTTGCAAGTGAGACATTTTGAGAATATTATGCCAAATATTGGCTCATTTTGGATTTTATGAGAGCTATATAGTCCAAAAAAGTTGGAACAGGTAGGAATAATTGGCCGGAAAAATTAAATATACATATAAGGAACAGCTGGAGGACCAATGTGCAACTTATTAGGTCAATTGGTAACATGATTGGGTATAAAAAGAGCTTCTCAGAGTGTCAGTGTTTCTCAGAAGTCAAGATGGGCAGAGGATCACCAATTCCCTCAATGCTGTGGTGAAAAATATTGGAGCAATATCAGAAAGGAGTTTCTCATAGAAAAATTGCAAAGAGTTTGAAGTTATTATCTTCTACAGTGCATAATATCATCAAAAGATTCAGAGAATCTGGAACAATCTCTGTGCGTAAGGGGTCAAGGCTAGAAAACCATACTGGATGCCCGTGATCTTCGGGGCCTTAGACAGCACTGCATCACATACAGGAATGCTACTGTACTGGAAATCACAACATGGACTCAGCAATACTTCCAGAAAACATTGTCGGTGAACACAATCCACGGTGTCATTCGCCGTTGCTGGCTAAATCTCTAAAGGTCAAAAAAGAAGCCATATCTAAACATGATCCAAAAGGCATTTTCTCTGGGCCAAGGCTCATTTAAAATGGACTGTGGCAAAGTGAAAAACTGTTCTGTGGTCAGACGAATCCAAATTTGAAGTTCTTTTTGGAAAACTGGGACGTCATGTCATCTGGACTAAAGAGGACAAGGACAACCCGAGTTATTATCAGCACTAAGTCAGAAGCCTGCATCTCTGATGGTATGGGGTTGCATGAGTGTGTGTGGCATGGGCAGCTTATACATCTGGAAAGGCCCATCAATGCTGAAAGGTATAACCAAGTTCTAGAACAACATATGCTCCCATCCAGACATTGTCTCTTTTAGGGAAGACCTTGCATTTTCTAACATGACAATGCCAGACCCCATACTGCATCAATTACAACATCATGGCTGCGTTGAAGAAGGATCCGGGCACTGAAATGGCCAGCCTGCAGTCCAGATCTTTCACCCATAGAAAACATTTGTCAGAACATAAAGAGGAAGATGCGACAAAGAAGACCTTAGACAGTTAAGCAACTAGAAACCTGTATTAGACAAGTATGGGACAACATTCCTATTCCTAAACTTGAGCAACTTGTCTCCTCAGTCCCCAGACCTTTGCAGACATTTGCAAGAGGGGATGCCACACAGTGGTAAACATGGCCTTGTCCCAACTTTTTTGACATGTGTTGATGCCATGAAATTTAACAATTTTTTTTTCAAGTAAATTAAACTTTCATTTAAAAAAAAAAGTTTTTCCCCTTAAAATTATACATTTTCTCAGTTTAAACATTTGATATGTCATCTATGTTGTATTCTGAATAAAATAAAGAAATTTGAAACTTCCACATCATTGCATTGTTTTTATTCACAATTTGTACAGTGGCCTAAGTTTTTTGAAATCGGGTTTGTACATTGTAAATAACTGAATCCTTTGCCAGTCCAATATTTCTATCTTTTTTTTATAATCATGAATTTACAATCACACACAGAGAGAGAGGGAGTGACTGGCAGAGACAGAGACCGTGATGGTTGTGTGAATGAATCTAGGATGACACATTTAACTCCCTACTGCCCAAATGGAAGAGAGGATCTAAAATGAAGGGACAATCTTATCATCCAGTCACATCCCATCATACACAGCGTTGAGACAAACAGGAGCATGTTGTGAACCAGGGGAGAAGAAGAACCGAAGCGTCCAATGAAGCCTGTGTTAATGATCTAATTATGTGATGTGTATTATTTATACAATGAAATCAAAGGTTTTGTCACAATGTTAAGTGAAACCATAATCTTTACTGTAGCCTTATGGTGTTTGTATTTAGGTGTGTGCAACTATGCCTCCACCCTAAATAATTTACACTCATGCAGGCAGTCTGTCTTCCTGTCACTCTGTTATTCCAAAATGTATTCCATCAGACTTCCTTTCATCTTTTTTTAAAACCAGTTTAAATACAGATTCATCTTCCCAGCGCTGAAGTACCCCTTTAATGACTCACCGTTGTTCCACACCAGTAAGACCTCCGTTCATCTTCGGAACACAGTTTAAGATATTTTATATTTAGTTCGAGAGCGTATCTAAGTGTATGCACACTATACTGTCCATGTCCAGAAAGATAATAAAAACATTATCAAAGTAGTCCATATGTGAAATAAGTTAGTTAATTAGAATCTCCTGAGCATCGAAAATACATTTTGGTCCAAAAATCACAAAAACTACGACTTTATTCAGCATTGTCTTCTCTTCCGGTTTGGTTTTCAATTCTCAAATAAAGATTTGTGAATCAGCGGATTGATTCTTGATTCGGATCGCGTGTCAAACTGCCAAACTGCTGAAATCATGTGACATTGGAGATCCGAATCACTGATTCATGACCGTTTGCTTCTTTATTTGAGGAACACGGAAGAGAAGACAATGCTGAATAAAGTCGTAGTTTTTGATATTTTTGGACCAAAATGTATTTCCGATGCTTCAGGAGATTCTAATTAACCAACTGATTTCACATATGGACTACTTTGATGATGTTTTTATTACCTTTCTGAACATGGACAGTATAGTGTGCATTCACTTTCATGTAGGAACAGAAAAGCTCTCGGACTAAACATAAAATATCTTAAACTGTGTTCTGAAGATGAACGGAGGTCTTATGGGTGTGGAACAACATTAGGGTGAGTCATTAAGGACATACATTTTATTTTTGGGTGAAACTAACCCTTTCAGTTATCTGAATATGTTTCATATTATATCACACATGCATGTCCAGATGAAACATACACGTGTGCAGTTTACATACAGTCTACGTACAAAAAACAACAACGCAAATAACAATCTAACGTGGTTTGTGTTTCACAACAGTAGGTAACTAAACAGTTGTACTGGAATAAAATGAGAAGAAAAAAAAATCATATGAGAACTGAAACATTCTTCAAAATATTCTTAATTTATGTTCCACAGAAGAAAGTAAGTTATATAGGTTTGGAACAACGTGAGGGACAGTAAATAATGAAAGGGCTATCCCTTTAATGTATTAACAGAGATAGACTTGTTTGCACATGTGACTAACACACATTATCTACTTTTCTTAAAGGGGGGGTGAAACACTCAGTTTCAGTCAATCTCATGTCAATCTTGCGTCGGATCCGCAATAAATTTCGTTAAATCAAACATGATATCGATTAACGTCTAATAGGATTAGAGAAAAAAAAAAATAAAATAAAGAGTACCACACGAGCCAAAACAAATCAAGTATCTGTGATTATGAAGTTACTAGGTAACGAATTCAAAGCGCGCAGGCAGATCAACGATCAAACGAAGCTGCGCGAAAACAAAGCACTATCAGGATCTTTTAGATCTTTTCAGATCGTTCAAATCCAGGACGAGCCCCCAAATATGTTACGGCCCATCACCAAGAAATAGCTCGTTATTGTTAGCAAACAATTAAAGGAAATGGACCGAACATATAAATAACCCACAGACACGAGATCACGGTTTAAGACGCCCAAGCGCCTACATTTACTGATCAACAAAAATAAGTGAATACAACCTGTATCAACAAAACATGGCTCAACAAACAGAAATAAATAAACAATAGTAAGCTGGTAGCGCAGCTAAGGAAACAGACCCCTGCCTACACCTGTTCTTACCAGCAGTTCTTACCTGGCTCGCGATAAAAGAACAGGTGAGTCTTCCGGGCATCTGCTTCCCTCGCTATTCTAACTAAATAACAAAACGTGAACTATTAAACAAAAAACCACTACCAGTTACCAAAATAAAAAAAGTAACAAATAACAATTAATACAAAACTATTCCAAAGACCAACATAAACACAACTAAACTAGAATATAACAGAAAGGCGAAGCTCTCAAGGTGAAACGGGAGCGGCGTCGAGAGACGATGGGACGTAGATGGAGAGAGGATGAGACGCCCGCCATTGTCTCGACCGACGGCTTATATCCGGAATCCCGGATGAGGTCACGGAATTCCGTTAATAGGGAATTACCCCACACAAGGCCACCTAGAGGCTACAAACAAGAAAATTTACACAGAGCCCGTAACATAACAAGAGTATAGAGTAGTATTAGAGTATAGAGTAGTATTGCATCCTTCATATCTCCGAAAAGTCTTTCGTTTTATTATATTTATAAAAGAAATATGGGCTGTACCGAGTCTTTCCGGAAAAAACAGAGCGCCTGGAGGCGTATCGTGTTGGCGGAGCTAAAGAATGACGATCGCGAACAAATCGGTGACGTCCTCAAGCGCGGAGAAACCCATGGCTATCTCAGCTAATACAGATAATGATCCACAATCAAATCTGAGGCAGAAATAAATTGAACAGGAAAAACAGCAACATCAGGACGTCCGTCTCTGTGGTATGTACTGTATTTAGTGGCCTTTGTGTGTCTTTACTCGCATTTTATGAGGACATGATTCGGTTTATGGACTATTGTATGCGACTAGACCTTAGAGGTAGCAAGCAAAACGGTTTTGCACATCAGACTAGCGTAACGTTATACAACAGAGAACAGCAATGGAGTAACCGTTAGCGCATTTGAATGACGAAGCACGCGATCGTGTCGTTTACTGATGTTTACTCATGCGAAGGTAGCCAATAGCAGAGACATTTGAAGCCGTTTTACTCACCAGCTGCTTCCAAAGCAGGACCGAACCTTTATCGCTGGGACCGCTCCGTCAAAAACACACTTCTTTGGTATGATTTGGTGAAGTCCTGTGACAGCAGTGGCGTGTAAATCGACTTTGAGACGCGACTGAAACGATGTTGTGAAGCTTCCCGTCATTTCTGCGTTCAAATCGGTTCAAATGCAGCGCTGCCTTCCCGGAATGCTGTGCTGAAGCGTTGAAGTCGCTCGACGTCACCCATAGGAATAAAGTGGAGCGCGGCGCACGACATAAGTCTTCACGGAGGATTGGATCTGCACCTGAGAGACTGTTTACGGTGTGCATTTCCTCTCTCTCGCTCTAGTCACGCGCACGCGCACGCGCACGCGCACGCGCACCCTACCGGGAGAAGAGCCCGTACGGCCCATACAAGGACCTTCCGTTCTATTGACGTCAAGTAGACCCATACTCGAAAAAAACTCTCCGAAACTTGTGAGAAACCGGAAGGAGTATTTTTGACACAGAAATACTCCATCAAACGTCCAACATTAGTTTTTGAAACTTTGTCTATGTTTAGGATGGGAATCCAAGTCTTTAACAGTGTAAAAAGCTCAGTATGCATGAAACAGCATTTCACCCCCCCCATTAAAGGTGCACTATGCAACTTTCCGTCCACTGAAGGGCGCCTATTCTAAACAAAGGTGTAGTTTGATGACGTTAAGTGTGAGCGCAGAAATCATGTAGTGTGTGATGGTTGGAAATCAGAAATCATGTAGTTACTGTAGTGTAAAGCAGAGCAGGGCCGAGTGTTGTTGAGCTGAGCACGGCCGCTGGAGCGATTGTTATACAAACACACAGCTCGCGAGCACCAGGAATTTTATTAGGACGGGACGGGACACAGTCGCCGGGCGCACGCACTTCCGCTTTTTCACGATTTGTGTCACGATTATAAGGTAAAGCAGCTCTGTTAATCATATTAGATACACTTAAGTGTTTTTAAAATTATGTTATGAGTTTTCTCTTAGCAGTGTGAACATGTCACAGCAGCGCCGAGTGAACGCACAGAGTAACGTCATAAGTGTGTTCGCTCGGCGCTGCTGTGACATGTTCACACTGCCAAGAGAAAAGCGCTTCTGCAGAATAAAACCGAGGGTAACGCAGATATGACGCAATTGACAGAAGACTCGCTCAAACGCTATGCTGAAACGTCCCGGTCCTTAGTTAAAATAGCAATTTTCTCACAATTTACAAATAGTTGGAAACATTTGGGATGTTGTATGTACTCAACTGAACAAAATATAGAACACTGGCCTAGTGGTTTTTTGGATATTTTACTGCAAAAATACTACATAGTGCACCTTTAAGGCCAATCAGTGGCTGTGTGAAATACATTTGTGCAAATACACAAATATAAAACACATCATATGCAAGTTGTGTTAGAAAGCATTAATTAACATGAACTGCCAGTAACAGAACATAATACATAACCATTTTTAATTAGTTGCTTATAATTCTTCACATTCTGGTGAATAGACAGGGAAAAGAAATAAATAATTGAGCACATAATAATGACATGCTTACACTAACAACTGTGTTTAGATTCAGTGGTCTAAGCAGCCTGTCTTGTTTTCTACCACAGTTTTACTTTAAACAATGACACTATGCAGCCCTCTTATAAAACGTCTCCATTTCTCCTCCAAACTGGCATTGGAGTATGCGGTTAGACAGCGATGCCTGTCTGTGGCCCATCTGTATGCATACAACAGAGGACTGACTCCAAGGAGGCAGAAAGGCAGGAGGAAAGGAGAACATGCCATTGAGAACTGCTCTTTCAGTCCACCGCTGTTATTTTTAGCCTGACGAGAACCTCAGAACAGGAAAGAGCAAGAAACATCCTTGTGATAACGGGAAAAAAAAAAGGTTTGATATTGTGTGTGTGTGTGTGTGTGTGTGTGTGTGGTCCTACAAAACCCTACTTTAGGGACAAAAAGTGATGTTTTTTGAAAATGTAAAAATGCTGATCGGTACGTTTAGGGGTAGGGTTCGGGGATAGAAAATACTGTTTCTACAGTATATCATGTCTATGAAAAGTCCCCATAAAACACGAAAACACAACATGTGCTTGTGTGCGAGATTGTCAATAGTGCACGCACATAATTTCTTCAGCAGGTGCAAATGGGGGGAAAAAGAGAAGAAAACCAGGAGTCTTTGAAACACACTTCTGAATGTCACCACCTTCTAAAACACAAGAAGCTCGGTTTTATTGCTGCCATTTTTCATCATTGAAACTATTGTATGCCAGTCTATCAAACAATAGTTCACTTGAGAAATTGAGTCAGAAAGAGTAAAGAAAGAAAGAAGAGAGAAAGAAAAGGGGAAAAAGAAAAGGGGGAATAAATCCTTTAAATTCTGCAGACTGAATGTAGATCATAGGTTCGGAAGAAAACTGCAAGGGCTCACGACTCATGAAAACTTCTTTCTATCAGTCTGTCTCCCTCTGGTGTCCACTCAACCACTCTTTCTGCCTTCTACAAATCATTTATTTATAGTAGTGTCTTTCTCCTCATTAATTTCTCATTCGTTTCCTTGTCATTCTTTGGTGAAATCTATTTAATTGTTTATTCAGACAACTTATTTGTGACTGAAAACATTCTTGCGCTTCTCTAAAATGAAAACGCAGGTACAAATGTTTCCTTACTAGATGCATTTTTTAACATGTTTAAGAGAACGGAGCACATGTATAAGGTCTCTTTGGATAGATATGCTACTTATCTGCACTTCAGATAGGCTGTAGTTTCATATTTGTCAATTAAACTATATTAAAAAATGCAGCTATAAGGTTACATTCCATTTACAGTGCAGAGAGGCGGCCCATAAACGTAGAAAGACTGAGACGATGTCTTTTTAGAGTTCCATTATCTCTGCAGAGAAGAGTGAAAGAAAGGATGCAATGCTTGGCAACCATATATTGATCATCTCATCTAATCCACATTCATATGTGGCACACTCTTTGTGTTTCTAAAATACATATAATTTTAATCAGCGATGTTTGTAGGATACAAATCATGGTCAATTGTAACTATTAAAAAGCCTGCTATACAGTGGGCATCTGAAAAACACTTCTGAAAAAGCAGAGAAGTTAAGGACTCTGGATCACAAGGCCTCATTAGATGTTTCTTTGAGATAAATCAGAAGAATGAGGCTTACAGAAAGAGTGGCTTTCAAGCCGAGTGTAATGTTAAAGGTCACTGAAAGCTCGGGTAGTTTAAAATACAGTGTCAAAAGAGAAGTGTGTGTGGGTGCAGTTCTGTGCACTATAATGATTTTAAATCCTAAGAGGTCTATTAGAAAAGGCAGGGAGTGAACTTCTTCTGTAGTCCATTTTCCTGGAACTAAAGATTTGTCTAAATAATTGGGTTGTTCTGCTGGAGCATCCAATCTAATATAACAATAAATTGGAACCTCTTCGATGGAAGCTTCAGTGAACTATCTGGGGCCTTCTCAGGACATACTAAGTCAGAAACATTGCATCTTCGCTTTTGAACAAGCTTGCCAAATCACTTCCAAAAGGGATCAATGAATTATGAGGCCATGATGACAATAGACTACGCTATGGAGCATAGTTTTTCATTTTCAACAACAAATATACATAATATAAATATAACTGGTCCACTATTTATTTAAAATATGAATGGGCTGTCCCAGAAAAAAACAAGTGCGTGTTTCGGGAAAACTCACATATAACTTACACCTACGTACACAAAGGTGCAATCTTTATGTAACAGTGTCTTATGCGAAAACAAGTATTGTCAAGTATGTCCTAATTTGCAGTATTCATAAAGCACTAGACAAAAAAATATATCATTTCATATAACTTTACTATCACATAAGGTCATGGGAGAAGTGTTGCCATAATTTTAAATTGTACTGAACAATGCGGATGATGTCTTAGGTCTCATGGCAATACCACACACATTCGTACTTATCAAATGTACTTAATCAACACTCGATAATTAAGTTCTTAATTTAATGCACTACATACAGTACAGGATTTCAGAAGGGGTCATGTGTCACTCAGCTCCACTTACATACGCCATTCCAGACTGTCTTTCAGTCTGTGTGCAGCTTGAATAACACATAACATAATTTTTTATGGAACTATTTGTGTCAGCCTAAACTAATAATGAAATAACTGGCCATTTTTTTCTGAAACACTATCATATTAAGTATGCTTCCTGTTTACTACAGAAGTAAAAAAAAAACAATGTCACCCTCAGTCATGCTGTATTGGCACTGCTTGGATTACCTGCGGCCTTGTGTAACTGCTTGCGTGATATCGCTTAAACAATTTCCATTTCACTGCAGATTAAACCTTTGCTTTTTGTCTTTAAAAATGAGGCTCTGAAAAATCCCGTATCCTCCTGGAGCTCTTAGAATATGGGAAATGGTGGCTTTCCCCCTCCCCTCACCTCCTCCTTTTCACCATCGCTTTCTCTCGAATGAGACCAAGCTGAAAGACTGCACATGCTGACATCAGCAAGCCTCCGCGAGCCACAGCGCCGCCCGCTATCGTCACACAGCACAGCTCACCTCACGCCCGTACGCAATTCACCGAACACACACACACACACCAGAAATAGACTCAATTCTATTTGCCACCGAAATAACTTGACAAATAAAGGTCTGAAAGCACTTAAATGACAAGTCTCTTTTAAATCATGACCTCCCGTGTATTTTTTTTTTACACAGCCATTATTAAACCAGCAGTAGCTTAATGTGATTCATCGTTATCGTGTTTTGACATGTTCAGGTGACCTTAAATATGCCACACTCAAGTGCACTATACCTGCAACTGGAGGCCTCGGGGTACTCACTTAGTGGGTTTAAAAGGATATGGCCATTCGGTGATCTTTTTAGCGTATTTTCTCACAAAGTTGTCCTCACTGAAGATGAACAGAGATCGGTTGACAGTGAAGCAGTTTTGCCGCACCGGTATAGGGTTGTACAGGGCCATAGTTCTGGCTCGCTGGGCCATTGACTGCTTGTACATTCTCTGTTGACCTGGTGGGCCACCCTGCCTGCTGCCTCCGCGGCCGGGTCCCCCTTGAGCGTGTCCCGGTCCTCCGCCATACCTGGACTGCACCTCATCTCCGAACCGAGCCATTCTCTAGACTCCAAATGCCAGTCTTCACGAAGCAGGAAAAAAGGGGGCGAATATTCAACGCGACCACACCACATTACATCCCATCTGCTTCAAAACTTAATACGTGTATAACTGGAGTACACATTTGTCTTCATGGCGTGTATATGTGACGTTAGACTCCAGAAGCTGATGGTTAAATTTTAGGCGAAAACGGAAAATAAAACGAACAAAAAAACAAACAAACAAAATGGAACGAAATAGCGTGTCTTATATTTTGCAGTTCACAGGTTCATTTCCCACTTCAGCACACAAAATGGTCCATCATCACCTCATTTTATGTCCTAAATCAACATATTTCCACGGCCATGGCATTCTTGAGTAAATCTCTCGTTTTCTGTGGCTCCATCCTCATTTCCCAGAGCGGTCTCTCTCCCGTGCTTTTCCTTGAAAATTCAGGTTGTAATTATCATAGCTACAATCATTTAGGCTATACGATCTAGGTGTGATAACCAAGTGAACAGAAATGAAAACATCCAAAACAATCGCTTGAGTTCGGTTTTAACTGTACATTCTGATGATTACAGTATCACTATCCATTTTAAACGGGGGAAAATAGAATTTAAAATGATTATTTATTTATTTCGCAACATCCGCAATATTTGGCACTGTGTAGCCTAGCTATGATCTGCCTTCGGTCACCTCGCGCTCACGTTTACTCGCATGCATTTGCATCTCTGCTAGAGATAAATGTACGATATCCGAAATAAATTCTGTTTCCCCCACACATTATTCGGATGCAAAAATAGATCATCACAAGTATCGATTAATTTTTTCCCCGTGCTCACTGGTGAGGTGTCATCCTTTTCGCCAGAGCCATTACTGGCATTTTAAGTGCAAAAGAACCAATCCAACCGACATGAAAAATCCAATGAAAGGGCACAGTGACAGAAAGTAATCATCAATCGCGAGGGGACAACGGCGACATCTTCGGGTTCCCATAGCCGCACTTGTTTCTCTGCACTGGGCTCTGGGCCGCGTAGAATCTGTTCATCTTCCCCCCAAGGCAATCCGTTAGTGAGAACACTCGGATCCCTCTATTCCTTATTTCTGCCAAAGTTGAGCTGTCTGTTAGCCTCGTTACCCTCCGTCAAGCGCCCCTGAGGAAAAAAGAGGGGGAGGAGGCAGTTGAGAACGAATGTGGGGTGGGGGCTCGCAGGATATCAGATTGTGAAACACAAGCCGTACGAAACAGTCAGCTCCGATCAGCTGGCAAGCTAAGCTATAATGAGCCACTGATCAATTCGGCGCTTTGGCCAGTTCTTCTTGCAGCACATGACGCACGCACGCGCACCCCACTGACTAATTTATCCTTCTAACTCCGTCTGTACCTGTACCTTTAGCCACTACTGAATGCGTTTTCAGCCTCGGCTCACCTGCCTTTACCGCATACCGTCGGCTTGTTTAAACGACAGAGTGGATGTGCAGCTTTGATAACGGAACGTGACAGCGCGTTGTGAGGTTATGAGCTGTTTGTTCAAGTGGTCGAGATGTGAGCGCTGGGAGACAGCTGCGCATTCAGACGTGCGTCTCTCGAGAACGGATCCGTTTTGCGAGGGCACGCAGGGCGAGGACCGACAGGCTATTCTCGGACGTAGACGTTTCGGAATTAATAGAAGGAGATTTCCCATCAGTGCAGCTGACAACTCTCCCTCTCCACCAACTCATCCACCACCCACCATTTTTAATAACAGTGAAACCAATATTTTGTTACATTTTGCTTCAAAAATAGCAGCTCAGAATTTTACATCAGTAGGCTATACTTTAATAAAATGACCGTGAAATACAATGTCAAAAGCATGGATGGCATTTTAGAGACAACTTCAAACTTTAAGTTATGTCACTAAATTGTAGGCCTAGGCTATGTTAATGTCATCTAATTAGATACTATTACAGTTTGTTACTGTAAAATATAGCTACTAAACCCATGCAGTAGCTAATGGAAGTAGTAGGCTACCTAGGCTATATACACTCTAAAAAATGCTGGGTTAAAAACAACCCAAGTTGGGTTGAAAATGCACTAACCCAACAATTGGGTTGATTTTACCCAACGGTTGAGTTGTTTTAACCCAGCGGTTGGGTTAAATGTTGCTTAAGACAACCCAATTGCTGGGTTAAAACAACTCAGCCATTGGGTTAAAACAACCCAATTGTTAGGTTAGTGCATTTTCAACCCAACTTGGGTTGTTTTTAACCCAGCATTTTTTAGAGTGTAGGTTACTATTACATTTAAGTAGCTACAGTAAATTGATGTAGCCTAGGCTAGTCTTTTATAATAAATAAATCTTTTAAACAAATTTAAAAATTAAAGAAACTTAACATAAACGTTTTTTAACTAAAAAATACTGGGTTAATAACAACTCAAGTTGGGTTGAAAAAGGACTAACCCAGCAATTGGGTTGTTTTATCCCAGAAATTGGGTTGTCGTAAGCAAACATTGCATCCAACATCTGGCATCATTGGTATCATCACCAATTTAAAATGATACACGTGTTTGAAAAACTGGTTCGGGAGTGAGCGAGTAATATCTCAAGAGCAATACTGGTTTAGGGCGCGGTTGTTTTGCGAGTGCTAAAAATCTATAGACCCACTCGACCTTAACAGTCAGTGCCAATCCGTGCACCCATCACAGAAAGCAGAGGAGCAGCTACTGTATTTACAGTAGCTACTGGTCCTACTAAATGTAATCCCTTAGCGTTAAAAAACGCTCAAGAAATAAATCAAGAAACGGGTAATATCACACGGCCCGCTATTGCTGCGAAAAAGAAAAATGCGAGCTTGACGGAAGAGATTGTGCTCTGGTCTGGATCTCTGCTCATCCCTTGATCTCGTGCAGCAGGCTGTTCACTGTCTGAACCAGCCCGCGTGTGATCAACCGTATAGTGATGCGTTTAGCGTCAGTCCAGAAGAGCCCGGGGTCAAGAGCTCGAGCAGGCACCAGCCTCCAGTCAACAGACCAACGGACGATTTCTCGTGTATCTCTGAACAGTCAGACTGTAAGCGGCAGTAAAGTGAGTGTAGTGCTTACACAGTGTGAGAATTGTAGCCTATTATTCTAACATTTGTTGTTATTGAAAATCTATTGAAGACTAATTGAAACGTAAATAATAAAGCGCCATACAAAGTGCCATATTGTTTAAGCTTACACTAAACGCTCGCAGTCGCCCGTTACGGGAGCTGTCCACAGTCCGTGGTGCTGAAACATTGCACAAAGCCATGGGGGTCTTACTTCTGAACTGATTGATTCAAAATATGAATCCATATATCGAAAATAAATTAAATACATAACGAAGAACCACATAATACAAAATATAAACAAATAAACATGATTTGGTTCTGCAAAAACACATTTATATTACAAATTAATAAAACAAAAGAGTGGTGGATTTAAAAAAACAAAAACAAAAAACATCCTACTTAAATTCCAGTAAGTAATTAACAATAAAATACCAGCCAAGTGTTAGCCTGCCAATAATTGATGCAGATCAATGTGTGGATGGCGTATATATACATGCTAATTTAATAATTTGCAAAATGATCTTTAAATGATTCCAAATAATCAGCCTTAAGAAGTGGTGAGTCAGAGCTCTAAACTGTGGCCTAAATTCATTAATCAAACTGCGGACAGAGAAACAACAACAACAACAACAACAACAACAACAACAGCACAACATGCAAATGAAATGCTATATAAAGACTTCATCTCTACAGTAAAAGAATCAAACAACCCATAAGCACAAAAAAACAGGACTCATTATCTTACTAAATCATGACTGTACACAGTCTAGCAGCTTCTACCAAAAAACAACAACTATCTTTTAATGAGCCCAGAAAACACTTTAAGAAAACATATTTAGAAGACAAAGATAATAAAAGTAGAAGGGGTGTATATGTGTAATTATTTTGGCATTAACAATAATTAATTCATTAATTAGTTGTCTCTTGATATTGTGAATGTTTGTATTGATTATGAAAGGGGTTGATTGTAAGCTGTGATGTGTGTTGCATGTAGTCCTGTTGTGTCAGCCTTGTCACACAGTTGGGGTTCACAAGGCGACTGTTTTTGAATGCCAGAGCCTCTCTCCTGCTGCCAAGCAGAAACACCCCTCCCTTAGTGCATTATTAAAGCATGCCACACTAATCTAACACAGCAGCACACACTCAAACAAAGAGAGAGAGAGAGAGAGAGAGAGAGAGAGAGAGAGAGAGAGAGAGAGAGAGAGAGAGAGAGAGAGAGAGAGAGAGAGAGAGAAAAGATGTCTCATGCACAACATTCCACAAAGACAAAATTAATATATATTTTGCCAAAACTGAAACCTGAGATATGAGTGAACGCCAATCTTTTAGACCATTCGATTTGTTCTTTGACAGATAAGTTTGGTCAATTATGCTCAGATTCAGAAAAAAATGTGGTGTGACTATGAACACTGTCATTAAATCGATCAAAATTTTATCAAGTGTTCAGTGCACCCATAAAACTGTCACATGTAAATCTCACAACAAAGGCAACAGCAGGAGGAGCCAGAAGAATGCATGTGCTGCAGTCTAAATGTGTGCATTCAGTGACTGCTTACGGAGACAAAGAGATGTTCAAAATGTGCATATAGATACACACACAGGGCCGATCAAGAATTCTGAAGTAATGCTGCTGTGTATTTGCAGCAGAAGCTAAACTCAGTGACTCATAAAGTTGAATAATTCATAAACTGCATGTATACCAGGTTCTCTGCTCCTTGTTTAACCTTTATCTTCCAGATATAAATCCTTCTGGTCAGTGGAACGTGCCACACCATAATATATATGCCCTCTGTATGTTACTGTGTCAGATGCAATAAACATGTAGGCCTATAAGAGAAAATAAGAAAGTTGCAGACATGCTGTGTGTGTTTATGAGCTTCTCTAGTAGCCTGGTCTGTTTATAAATGTACGATTTTATACTAGCAAAATGAAAACACAACTAATAGATACTTTTTGCTACAGGTAAGAGACGAAGATGAATTGTGTTGCCATGTAGCTGTGATACTGAGAGTGTGTGAGCGTAAAGTGGGCCATCATCCTTTGAGCAGAGTGTTTTATTTGGGGAAAGAGCTTGATGTAGGTATAATACATTTTTAAACAGCGTAGAATTATTAAAAGCCCCTGACAAAAATTCCATCCGTCTCTCTTTTCTGTGCTTTCCACCCTCAGTCTCATTAACAGTACAAACAAGAGATAAAGCAAATCGACACATTTCTGGATAAACATAATGTTTGACAATCTGTAAGGAACTATTGTGCAGTTCATATTGTAAAAATTAAATAGTAAAACCATAAAAAATGCCAGTAATAGCAACATTTGGAATTTCTGTGTTGATCTGCTTACAGCACTTGAAAATTGAATCAAACTGCTCCAAACATCTTTAAGTAGGCCAGCATATTTACAAAAGGACAGAACTGAAGTCATCACAATACCTTTATTTGTGCTCTACTTGCATCACTCGATTCCCAAGCTCAGTGTCTTTTTTCCACTCAAATCCAGACATGTTTAATACATCAGTGATTCCCAATAAGGTGATGTTGCACCTAAAAATGAATATTAATAACATAATTAGCTCATCTTCTAATTCTTCTGTGGAACATAACATATTTTGAGAAATGTCTCAGTGTTTTTTGTCCACACAAATTGGCTATTTGGTTAACATTCTTCAACAACAACAAAAATTATTTTGTGTTACCCTTGTACCTCTCGAGCAGGAAATCAAACTCATTATTTATAACTCTAAATTTCCATTACAATCATTTGAGCAATATGAAGTCACTTGACACGCTCTCTGAATTTTGGAGGCTTAAATGGTTTCCTGTGTTCTTTAGATCGGCTGCTGTCAGTCATGAAGCCCTTTGAGAGAAGGCTCTTGCAGGAGGACAGGCTTGGAGAGTAGCCAGACAGCCCTCTCAGGAAGTAAGATAATTATGTTGCTGTGTTTGTCTGCGTGTGTATGTATGTAAAAAGTTCATTTCTCCTTGAGAACTGACTCCTTCTCTAAGAATTCTCCTTCTCTAAGCCCCAACTTAAAAATGTTACTCAACTAATACTACCGTAGAACTCTTGCCGTCCACCATTTTTTTCAGACAAGCTTTTACTTTTTTCCCCCTAATATAAATCATGAGCTACCAAAAAAAAAAAAAAGTGCCTCTAAAAGTGATTTGAATTCTGGAATTCTCTTTATGTATAAAATATCACAACTTATGTAAGCAGTACATACTTGCTCCAGAAAAACAAACTATTCTATGAGGCATATACTTTAAGTTATTACTGGCTTTACAATCGTATAATCTTTGCTGTAGTGGATACAGCTTGGATATACTGCACATTTTCACAGAGCCATGTATCAGCACTCAACGTCTTACTGCCTGTAAATCTCACTTGCTTACAGACTGTTTAATGCCCTCTTACTGCCACAAACAGCACTGCCTGACCATTACAATTACAATTAATTACCATCATTACAGTCTTGCAGACTAATTGATGAGAGAAACCAGTCAATGTGGTGTGTGTGTGTGTGTGTGTGTGTGTGTGTGTGTGTGTGTGGGACAAGTGAAAAATGTTTTTACTTGCCCGACGGACAAGAGCCTGAAAACAAAAAATAACTAGCAAATCACCAAAATGCACGAATGATTGTGGATTAATTTAGTGTAAATGGCGATCGATAGTGGTGGATAATAATATATGATGAACTGACGATAACAAGGTTGCGCTGACGCTCGTGCAGCCTCTCGAGGAGAAATTACAACACTAGAGCGTTTAAGCTGTTTCCTGAATACTATCACGACTGAAAATGACTGCTTTCATATGACAGTTTCATAAACAATTAATTAACATTCACTTACATTTACATTCACTTAAAGTCACTTACATTTTAGATGCAAAATTGAGTGGTTTTGTTTCGATTTCAGCAGCGAAAATCGTTCACTCACAGCAGAACCATAACGCGTCTCACAGCAACAAGTGTGTTACTGACCGATTCAGTGTTTGAATGAACGACTCAATGGCTGACTCATTAAGACGGCCACCTGCTGCCACCTACTGGAGGTTTAGTTTCATGTTTAAACATACTTTCCAACATTTCTTTTTTGTCTATTCAAAACTACAAATCTTAAAACATTTTTTTATGCAGTTGTAATTTTTCAGTGTAAATTATTTAAAGCTACACTGTGTGATATTTTCTCCCATCTAGTGGTGAAAAGGTATATGACCATCCAGCGAATAATAGTTTTTGCTCCTCTCAATTTCGATTTCGTTTCAACTCCTACGGTGGCCGATTTAGTCAAGGCTTTCAGTTCGACCTCTTCGGTGAGTGTTGCGTCAACTCAAGTGATGAGGTAATTTTTGAAAACTATTATAATTTGCAGTTATTTAATTTACCAAATGATCTATGATCAAATTAATCTATGTAAAATGAATAATAGAACTGAATAATAACCAGTTCATTGCTAACATCAGCTATCAGGTTACCAGACGAATGCAAGCTCTTAGTAAAGTAACTTTTATTGTTCTGTATATTGTACAACACCACTAGCGTAAGGCAAACAAATTATAATGCAATTAAAATATTAATCTCATGTTATCCGTCATAGAACACGGATTTATGTTATAAGGTAAACAATACTTTTTCATCATTGACGCGAGGAAAACTATCCTAGACGTCGTTCTAGTGTTATGCGCAGCACACCATGATATAATTAGCCAAGTAACAATAAAACTTCCAATATACACAAATAGGCTGAATTAATATTATCGAGAAGAAAGCAGGAAATGTCGGCGTTCTTTTTAAAATCGTTGCTCCTCATGAGCTCTTTCCATCTAGGAAAGGCCACTCCAATATTTACTTTTGTCTTGTTGATTTGCCTGTCGCGTTGCCGTTTTAATTCTCTTTTCCGCTTCCTTGGCGACTCTGTTCCATATTCCGCAATGTTACTAGGTCCCCGACCCGAGTCGAATTCGGTAATCAATTCCGGGACGTGGTTGCTTTCACACAGAAGGCGACCCGGCAATGTTCCGGGAATATTGCGGGTCCGACGTGCAGTGTGAAAGGGGCTCAAGAGTGATCCTCCATCATCATATAGCAGCCTCAAGCAATCCTCCTCTTCACATTCGACACGGTGCCATCGAGTGTAAAAACGCGAAAAGCGAAGCTTGAATTTACGGGTATGTCCCTCTTTGGCAAATGTACTTTCAAGATGGAGGAGCAACATGGCAACCGCCATCCGAACCCTCAACACGTATGTATTTTCAATGGTATATTATAAAATTACGAGAATGCATTATTACTTGAAAGAAGTAAATATACATTAATGAGCACATATATTTTTGAAAGAACTAAGTGATTTTAGCTAAGAATAAACTAAAAAAGTTACACAGTGTAGCTTTAATTTTATTGTTAAAATTATAGCCCTTATAGCATCTTAATTTAATTTAATGTACTGGTCAAATTTAACAATATAAAATTAAACCTGAAGCATAGCCTATATTTAATAAGATAAGGGGGGAAATGTCTAGCCTGGATGCCAGCCGAACGCCCACAAATTTTTTAGTTTGGGCAGTTCATATTATGACTAGAATTGAGTATGACCACGCCAGGCTAGGAAATGTCCTTTATAAAAGGTAAAAATATCACAAATTTGAAATGATTCAATAAAAAAATAAAATAAAAAATAAAATAAAAATCACAAATATGCAGATTTAAATATGTCAAAGCTGATTGAACACTGGTGAGAAAATTGCTTCAGAATAAATTATAGTTACAACACACACACACACACACACACACACACACACACACACACACACACACACACACACACGCACGCAAAATAAAAAGACAGAGAGAGAGAGAGAGAGAGAGAGAGAGAGAGAGAGAGAGAGAGAGAGAGAGAGAGAGAGAGAGAGAGAGAGAGAGAGAGAGAGAGAGAGAGTCAATAAGATGTCTCATGCACAACATTCTACAAAGACAAAATTAACAGTGACATAAGAACCTGAAAAAGCATGTTAGAAATTGATCAGGGCTGTGTTTACCAAAAGCATTGTAAGCCTAAGTTAAATGTAGAGACCACTGGTGGCAATTGTTATACGATCAACTTAGGCTTACGATGCTTTTGGGAAACACAGCCTTGGATTGCATTGTCACTTTTGGATAACAATACGTTCCACATTCAAATTGAATTGCCAGCAGGGGGAGGGCACAAGTATCTGTATCTGATAACTTTAAAATGTGAGATATAAGTAGAGGGGGAAAAAGGGAGAGATGGGTAAAATATACATGAATATAATACAGAAATACAGGGGTTTCCCTTCCTCGCGTAACTTTAGAAGTAGGTCTCTTTTTCAAAAGGAGTTTGAAAAAAAAATCCATGTATTGATATATTGGGATAAGTTTGATAAAACAAAAAAGTATGGAATCTGCCTTTGAATAATAACTAACAAGGTTAGAGTAATCCTTACCTCCTTGCAAAATGTAATGTTCACTGCAGCAAAATCACTTGTAAAAGTCCATTATTAAAATGTTTTATTTTTTATTTTTAGAAAAGTGTTCCAACAGTGCATCCAAATTTCATCTTCTAATAATTCTAAAGCTCTTTTTAAGACAGGGAACTTGACAGGGAACAAAATCATATATATATATATATATATATATATATATATATATATATATATATATATATATATATATATATATATATATATATATATATATATATATATATATATATATATATATATATTACTTATTTTGCTAACGTTTGTGTATTTATAATTGGTGCTTTGCTTTGATGTAGCCTATTTTTATATTTTGCTATGTACTTATATTTCCATACCTTGGCATCAATTTAAAAAATAAATAAAAATAAACTAAAAATAAAAATACGGGTTTTTCTTCTAGAGATCACAGCTAGCAACAGTCATATGGTGCTCCCTATTGTTGAAAAGCGGTATTGCAATTAGAAATAATCTAGTATCATGTTGTCTCAATTCAATGAAAACGGCATTGATCAAATAAAGCTCTTTTAGGTCTGTATGATGCAGCTCCATTTGCAAAATGCATAATTACATGGTTCTAAAATTTATGAAATACTGCTTTATAAAACTAAAATTAATGTAAAAAATTGTTGTCTAACTTGTTGTTAAATTTGTATTTTTACTGGATTACAATTGCTGATTGCACACAATTTCTCCTAAACTTGTATTTTGTCGCTTCGCACAACTTGCAATAATACTACTGAATCAAACACTTCAAATCCCAGAGTTCGTAGCGAATTCAAAATGGCGCCTTGTCATTTACAGTAGAGACATTGGTACGCTGAATATTGTGTTTTAAGGCGTCATCATATGTCCTCGACAGTATGACACTGCTAATTACAGTAGTGAAACAAGTACAGAGGAAATCTTTCCAACGCCTGCTTTTGTATAGGTTTTCATCGTATAACGGGGCACTTCGAAAAGGGTCCGAGAGTAAATGGTTGTGTGGTTCGTCTCAGGAAATTCTGTCCGCAGTCCGTGAACAAGTTGAAGTAAGACAGAACTTCATCAGCGAGGAAGAGGAGAATGCCATTTTTAAAGAAGTAGAGCCAGGTCTTAGAAAAAAACGATATGAATTTGACCACTGGGACGATGTAAGTAACACCTGTATCTAGCTAATAACGTTTACTGCTATCCAATGTCATTTTATACCAAAACATGCTCGTATTGTAACCGTTGTTTATGAGTTCTACTCAACGTTTATAGTAGTAGGCAATGGGTAATGCTTCTTCAGTTAAAACCTACCTGTAATTTTCAAGTGAAACCAAAACTTTCTTGAAAACGTTGAAATGATAAACTGTATAAAAAAGTAATGTGTAGTAAAAGCTGTTAAGAATTTGAGCGCGAACGAACAGAGCGCGTTGGCCAATCAGAAATGCTAATCAGGGGGCTATCTTGCAACTTTGAAGAACATAAGAGAGAGAAGTGTTTGGGAAACCTGCTTGGAAACAATCGTTTCTGTCACTGGAAGTCCAAATCATTTAAACAAAAACAAAATATAGCATAATAAATAAAGTAGGGATTTTTTTGTGTGCGTGTGTATTAAGGGTGTTTCATGTGATGTAGTTTAATTAGTTGAATTTAAATAATTCCAATTAAAATCTTAAACACTAAAATTAATTTAAATGCCTTGACTGTTGAACACGTTTGAATTAAAATCTACCTATTTATTAAATACAACTCTATATGTTGTGTTAAAACCAAATAATGTTGCAAACATACTACTAGTACTTTTTTGTGCTAATATTTCTGCTGTTTGGCTTCAAAATTTCTTGGTACATTTTAAATGCTCTTACTATGCTCTCTCCCTCTCGTCAGACATAGGGACATCAGGTTATTTGCCTCACATCAATCTCTTTTCCTTTCAGGCTATCCATGGCTACAGAGAAACAGAACGGCTGCAGTGGGGAGTTATATGTGAAAGCATCTTTAACCGGGTGAGAGGAGTTGCATTTCCTGAAGGAAGTCCACTGCTTGGACCAATTCATGTTCTGGACCTGGACAAAGAGGGCTATATCAAACCCCATATTGACAGCGTAAAGGTCTGCCTCTTAGTTATTTGTACATTATTGGTCTCCACAGTTAGTAGTTATTTGTAAATTTCTGTTCTCCATGAACGTTGCTTTCTCTTGTCAGTTCTGTGGAAGCACTATTGCAGGGCTGAGCCTGTTGTCCGATAGTATTATGCGTCTGGTCCCAGAAAATAATTCCACAGATTGGGTGGACTTGCTTCTGAGTCGGCGCTCACTTTATATATTGAGGTAGGTACCCAACGTATTTAATTTTATTTTTTTGTTATTCACATAATTGGCAACTATAGAATTAATAAAATGTATTTCGCTTAGCACAGAATGTGAACATCTATTAAAAAAGTTTCTATTTGTTTATATCAACAGGGATGATGCCCGTTTTAAATTCACCCATGAAATCCTAAAAGATGAAGAGTCCTTTTTCTCAGGACAGAAGGTTCCACGCCATCGCCGCATCTCTGTGATCTGTCGAAACCTGCCTGTGTAAAGGAATCGACACTGGACTGACCATAGCACCAGTCTTAGAAACATGGTGGCTCACTTGTTTAGATGTCGATACATTGTTCAGCTTTCAGATACCCTCACGTGGCTATAAAAATGCATCTATCAGATGCATTTGTCATGGAATAACAACAAAGAAGCTGTGGAAATAACAGGTAGCCATACTTGATGACATTCACCTCACTGAAATGTTTTTTAAATACCTAGAGGATTTATGAAGGGGTGAATTTTTGATTTATGCCATTTATAATGTAAAAAAAGGTGAGGACAGTCACTAGAACTGCATCTGCTTCCATTTAGAATGTCTATTGTGGCTTTCTTAAAAAAAAAAAAAAAATACTATTACATAAAATAATACATTTAAAACAAATGAGCACAAACACTGGTATTCATTCTAAACAAATTTAATGTACTACCAAGGAGAAAAATTCCTGCAAAAATTGTAACATTTACAGCTTTTAAACAGTGCAATGCTCTTAAACCAGTTAAAAAAAAAAAAAAAAAAAAAAAATTAAACAAGATATTACTGTGTAATAAAAGCCACAAATGCGGCTGCATTCTCTGGGTAAAGTCCCTCTCAAAGTTCATCAGTTTTCTTGAAAAGAATCTTGAAAGAATGATGTTACCCAGTGTTTCTCTGATAGTAAATTTTGGAGGCATGTGAAATTTTCAAACACATCTTTTCAATATCCGTTATAATAAACAAAAACATACTCCTCACATTTTCTTTGTCATTTTACTCTTTGCACCTCCAGGGCTCTCATCTGTAACTCAATGAACAGCATTTTAAGAATTGCTGTTTATAAATGCTGGATGGTTAAAAGCAAAACGACAGCAAGAAAATCAGGAAGTTTCAGACCAAGTAGGTCTTGAACTAAATGAGCTGTATTCTAAAAGGAGAGGCTGCTGGTGATGGCTGCTCAGTGTTTCAATCGCTCCTCAGTTGGGTTTACTCAGTTAGGTAGAAGTGCATCTTGTCATTGATGTTCTTCCTCTCTGGGTTAAGCCTCTTCAAGATCTGGGCGAGCACGTTGACTGTCTGCTCGCTGCTGAGGCCTGTGCGTTTAGTCTGGAACTTCTTCAGCAGATCTTTAGTGGTCATGGGCTTCCTGATGAGATACCTGCGCACGGCATCCTCTGTCAGCTGCACATCACTAGAGGAGATGAAAGAATGGATTTATGCTTGTTGAAAGAAATAAGACATAATATGGTTTGTGAACATGGCGGAACTTGTCTACAATTTGGAGAGGGAAAACGGATATCATGAACTGTAATGTGTTGAGATTTAGTGTGTAATACACACAGTGACATACAGTTAGTACAGCACTTTATGCTTTAATGGAAGTGTAACTGGGTGCAGTTTTCAGGGAATAGAGGAAATGGACACAGCTGGAGAATGGAGAAAAGATGGGATCCAGAGCTGGGGGAAAAAAGGAGCTGAAGATTGTCTCAATCTGGGAATGTTTAAAATTTACCATGAAATCAAATTCACGTGCCCTCAGAGTCTTTCATTAACTCTTTCCCCGCCAAACACGGAAATTTCCGTTATTTGTGAGAAAACGCTTCCAGGCCAATAGGGATGGGACGATACACTTAAACTCACGATACGATACACCTCGATATACCTGGGTTACGATACGATATCAAAATATTTTTTATTTTTTTCCAAATCTGTGATTTTTTTGTACCACCTAAGTAATGTACTTAAACGAAAGGTAGGATTTTCCTCTTTTTTTGCATTTTGGTTCTATGTTGTTTAAAAAAAAAGGAGAATTTTTAGAAGTCTGCGACCTCATCTTAAACAGGGGTGCCAATAATTGTGGAGGGCACTGTAGGAATGTCAATCGATTAAAATATTGAATCGCGATTAACTGCATGATTGTCATGAGTTAACTCGTGATTAATCGCAATTTAATCGCACCTTTTTATCAATTGTAAATGTATCTTAAATTAAGTTTTTAATACTCTAATCAACATAGGTATGGACAAATATGCATGCTTTATGCAAATGTACATTTATTATTAGTGAAACCATACTTATTCAATAATAATCAATACAGCATGAAGACTAGACATATCAAAGGTCATATATATGTTTATCTAAGAAATTGTTCATGTCTCTTAAGCCTAAACTTAAAAATAATGAGAAAGTAGTGATTTCTCTCATTTTAACAATATAAAGGGAGTTTTTACACTGGCAGTTTAATTCAGAACAGGGTAAAGTTCGTATGAAAAATTGTTAATGTGTACCAGTGAGCGAACCAGAACCACACCATACCAGGAGGAGGTCCATATTACACGAGTAGGAATATAGTGTGGCCCCTTTAAGAGATCCGCATTCCCTGTTGAACTGCAGGTATTTTGCGTGTGCGCGCCGCCGAACTGGTCCGCTATTCACGTGGACAGTGTGAAGAACACGGACGACTCGGAAGCGCGCTTGTTCAGGAAAGTAACCTGTGCATTCGTTTTATCCGATTGTAATGTATTTAGCTCAATAAAACACGTGTTCTGTAAGGGGTTATGGTGTTAATGATTTACCTCAGACATGAGCGAGAGTGAGCTGCAGTGCATCGCGCTCAGACTGCAGAGAATGTGCTCAGTGAAAAAACGCACTTTTCTTTCTGGAGTCTTATAAAAGTTAAACAGAAAATATGGTAGCTTATGTAGGCAATAACTGCATTTTTGGTTTAGAATATTAATGCTAATGTCAACCCTTTTCTTTCCCTATTAATGTTTGCTGCCATCCTTTGTCTGACAGCTCTCACTTTTTCCAACTACGGACTATGCCTCAGATCAAACAGAAAATGCGCGCTGCGTTTTGTCATGTCTGCCCCACACACACACACACACACACACACACACACACACACACACATACATACAATACACTAAATTATTTATATACTACGCTAATCATGCAGCAGTGCCATATATCTTTATTTCGCGATCCATTTTTTTCGACCTCGATACGTTTCGTCACGTTTTGTATCGCGATATTTCGTCAAACGATATTTCGTCCCATCCCTACAGGCCAATAACGGAATTTTCCGGGTTTCCGTGTTTTCACTGTCGGGCGCTAGGGGGCGCTATTGCACATCTTCTGAATGAGTCCTGAATCTCCCAATCAAAACACACGCGAGTAAGAAGCAGTGAAACGAGCGATCGCATGTAATCATATGCATATTAAAAATAACGTGATCATCCTCATTAAACAGCATATGAATCAAAACTGCCTAATGTTACTGAATGAAATGTGGACCCAGGATGAGCTACAGGACTGTGTAAGCATTAGGGGTGTTGATGGACTCGATCTACTCCATCTGTGTTTGATCATCGCTCTGAATCTGATCTGGAAACAGTCTTTCACAAAAATTAGATTTTCTCAGCTTTTTGTTCAAAATGTTTTTTATGAAACCTACCCATATTCAAGTGTTGATAAAAAAAGGAATGCATGAAGCTAGATAAAATGATTTTTTTTGTTTAAAAGAAGAGGGTCAGCTCTTTATTTTGATATATTGCATGCTCAGATATTCATTAAACAAAATATTCTATGGGCTATTAAATTTTGGTGAAAATTGTCAAAAACCCTGGCGATGGCTGGCAACTTTTTTTTTAAACGCTGGCGGGGAAAGAGTTAAAATAACATCCTCTCATAACGTCTCTCTTGCAGCAACATCTCTGATAAAGTGTTACGCACGAGGGCTGGACAACCTGTCACTCACATGAAATCACAGCAATAGCAAACCACAACCATAAAGTGATCCAATCAATTTCCAATGGACAAAATCATGCCCCACCCTATATTTTCTCTTGATTGAGAAGCCATTTTACTTGGACATACGGAACATTTGATATTTTTTGAGTAGAGGAAAAATACCTGGAGCTGGGGGTGGATTTCCCTGATGCTGGTTGGGGTGTGCTCTTTCCTGAAGAGCTCTGAGGGCTGGGCTCCATCTTTAATCTCTTTGCCGCTGGAGTCTCTGCGCTCGGTACAGTCGTCTGCCGCTTGCCTGAGACAGAAGGACATAAACATTAAGTACAAACTTTGCCTATCCTTAGAAGTGAAGAGAAACAGACTAGATGAAATAAGACTATACTAGCCAGTCAATAATAACACTATGGCTTATTAATGCGTTAATGGAATACTCATCCGAGATGTATTTGAATTTCTGTTGTCAGATAAAACAAAAATCTGACTCAAGTATGATAGTCCTGTGCTTCCATGACACTTTTCGTGTGAGATTTACAACATGCTTATGTCATGTCTTACAACATGAGTTCACAGTGCAAACATGACAATTGGCCAGAAGCGATGGTTTATAGCAGGATTCCTCAAACTCAGTTCTGGAGTTCAGTTCAAGCCGCGGTCCTGCAGAGTTTAGCTCCAAATCCTCCGAACTTGATCAAAAAGGTATTAAGGATCACTAGAAAAATCACAGGAAGGTGTGTTTGATCAGGGTTGGAGCTAAACTCTGCAGGACAGTGGCCCTCCAGGGCCGAATTTTAGGTACCCTGGTTTATAGTTTAAAAAGAAAAAAAAGATTAAAATATTAGTATTTTTCCTCAAACACACCTATCATTTCACTTCAGAAGACTGATTAATTACCGTCATGCTCACGTCGGAGGTTCTGTGCATTTGTTTTATATGGATGTCAGGATTCTGTCACTTCGGTCTAGTTTACTCTTGGTTTTGTGACAGAGCCCTGGTATTGTTTTTCTTGTGTCCTGTTCTCAAGAGTTGTTTTGTGTTCGGAGTATGGTGTTCAGATCCTGGCACTTCAGTCTAGTCTGGTTTCAGTTTTGTGTTGGGATTTGGACATTCATGCTCCGAGTGTTTGTCTTTTATTGTGAGCGCATGGGATGAGCATGCAGTTTCGAGTTTGTTCAGCTGCACACTCTTCTGTCTTTGGTTTCATGTTGTCATGTTTTGTGTTGAGTTCTCATTAGCTGCATGTTCATATCACGTTTGGTTAGAGCACATGGCTGTCATGTTTCTTTGTGCCATGTGCTCTCGGTTATTTTCTAACCCCCGCCCACCTTGTTTCCTGATTATTAGTTAACTTGCCCAACCTGTCTTCCCTCGTTACCCTCTTTTTTGTGCTCCCTATTTATTCTCCTTTTGTTTGCAGTCCTTTTCTTTGTACGTCACTAAAGGCGGGCGTACACGGTGCGATTTTTGCTGTCGTACGAACTCGCAGACGATTTTTTTTTCTCGGGAGAAATCGCGTGGACATCGTGGATGCTCGTATGGTCGCAGCTCGCACCGTGTGAGAGGAAATACGAGACGAGCACGTTAAGAGCACCTCCCGACCTTACGATAATTTTTAAACATGTTTAAAAAGTTCAGGGAGTCGGCCCGATTCTTACCAGCATATGGCTGTCCCCTATTGCCAAATCATGCACAAGCACGTCACATACGCTCAAGCTATATGACTATTATTAGCTCAGTGGCTGCCACATACTGCGTTCACACACACACACACACACACTTTCTCTCTCTCACGTGCACTCTTCTCTCTCCGTCTGGTTGTTTCGGTTAAAAGGAATGGCTTTTCTCTGCTTTTCAACAAATCATTTTCACACCTTTTTTCTTTATTTTTTGTATCTGAAGCTATAGCAGCAACATTACAAGCTCCGGTGTCTGTGTTACATGAAAACTCGTGTGATCACGGCCGGCTCGCGGTGCAAACAGTCGTGCCGTGTACCAGCTGATTTGATGCGATGATCAAATTAAATGACTCGTAGCGTCTGCAATATCTCACGACCTTCCGAGTGTCCGAATTCGCACAGTGTACGCCCGCCTTAACTCAGTTAGCTGGATTTGATTGTTGACGATTTGGCTTGATCTCGGATTGTTTGGTTCTTCGACGCTCATCCTGGACTTGCTGTCATAGCAACAGGTCCGTTACCTTAAACCTGCTCAATTAGATTGCATCTTGTGGCAATACTTCAAATCTAGAGCTAAGACGGTGCTTATTTTGAAGACAGAGTGCACGCGCAGGGAGGGGTGGGGATCTCTATCACTCAGTTAACATGCACTCTATCACACGCGCAGTAGTAATTTGTCACTCATAAATCATAACTGATCAAATAAGGTCAAAAATGTGTTTAATTTTTCAATGCAGGAAAAACCCTGAGCTATCAGATCGTCAGAGCGATTAAGTGCACGCACTGAGACGAGAGAGGTATGTGTCAACTCGTTTTAGTTAAGGGAATAACAGTTTAATATGAAAAAGCAGTGGAGTATCCCTTTAACATATTAGCCCCAGTGTTGTAAGTTCTGTTTTATTATGCCTGTATCGGAGTCAGAGAATTTCCCTCTGTGCGTGGGGTGGAGAGACGCGGATTTATTTTAAAAAATGACAAATATTAGCCCGATATATCGGCCAACTGATATATCCATCGACCTCTAGTATGTAGCGTTGTGCAATTAAGGAGACAACATATTCCGCAAGAGCCGAGAAAAAAAGTTCTCGCTCCCAGAGCTGCAAGAAAAAAATGACGTTATTCACAATATGACGCAGCCCTGGATTGGGAGTTCTCGCAGCTGGTTCTTGACACATCGATCTGAGCAGAAGTTTTTTCTTGCAAGTGTCCAAGAACTATTGTGTGATTGGTCAAACATTTAAAGTGGGTGGGGTTAATGTGGTGACTGAGTTTTTCGACACCTGCTTTTCTCATGAAGTATGGAATGTACTGGCCAGAACGAACTTTGCTCTTGTTCTTGCCACCTCAAGAAAACGAACAGATTTCTTTGTTCTTGCAGAATATGTTCCAAGCTTTAATCTACGTTGTGCATTAATTTGAGTGATGATGGCTATTATGGGAGTGGCTTGATGCAGATAATTTGATCTTGATCATTAAGAAACTGTAATACTGTCACGTAACAAATCTGCTTCAAATTGAATAAAACATTTAAATACAACATTTAAATAAAAATGTAAAGGGTGTACAAATACTATAAAATCGTGAATATAAATAATTGGGAATCATGTTCATCAAAACAGTGCACATTTAATTTATTTTAAAGGGTCCAGAAATTTTTGGCTGTTCTTTTTGTTTATTTTTTGTCAAGCGGCTTTTTTTAATTATATGATGTTATTACATTGTCTTGACGCCAGCCAATCGTTGCATTGCTGATTGTAGTTTCCAGTATCGGGAACACAAGAATCCGCAGTAATTTCAGATAACTTATGGCTTTGTATCAGTAGAAACACTGGAGTATATTCAAATGATCGTGCTCCCCCATCTTATATCCCCCTGAGAAGAGAGATTTATGCATTTTATTTCTGGAAAATTTCCTCTCGTGACGCAAATTGACGATATTTGCGTCATCTTTGGAATGTTTGCCCAGAGGCTAAAGACTACAGCCAGCAGAGGGAGCCATTTCCGCATGTTTTCAACTCGCGCATGGGGAATGGGAGATCACACAGCACAGCTCAGCTACAGGCATTAATTTAAACGGATGCTGAGCAATGTAAGTGTTTTAACTTCTCAAATTAATTTATATGAAAGTAAGCTTCAAAAGGCATGACCTGAAAAGGCGATGTGAATGTTTGCCGCGAATGTGGTCGCGATTACCTCAGCTCTCATCACGAGAGCTCATCAGCTCATTTATGACGTTAAATTTAATCTGACTCCTAATCTTAGTAGAGTTAGAGTTAGTGCTGTGAGACTCACGCGGCAACTCGATCGTTATATTGAACACACTACATTTAATTGTACTTTCTGTCACTGTAATCCAGTAGTGGTGGCTTTGGGAATGGCCTCACAGGGCAGCGAAGCATTCTGGGAATTGTAGTCTTTTATACCCATGAGACAAAAATACATTTTCTGTCTTTTCTCAGTCTAGAAGGCACCAAATTCAAAAATAATTTCACATTTCTACTACATTAATGACCCAGTTTAAATACAGATTCATCTTCCCAGCGCTGAAGTACCCCTTTAAACCAGATAGTTTAATCCAATCTGCAAATTCGTTTCAAAAACCAAGTTAGCCAGAGATCAGTTATCACGATTAGAAGATCTGGGATCTGTCAAATCATCTCTGATGTATTAAGCAAGGTACGAAGAACGGACCCCTGGGCTGGATCGTTGGGCTGGACCATTCCTCCTGTTTTCCTGCTTCTCAAGTCAAGCCAAGTCTAGTCAAGTTTTTTCCCCTCTGGTTTTTTTTGTTTATCTTGTTTTATTTTATTAAATAAAGCCCATTCCATCTGCAAATTGATCCCTTACCCCTTTCCCTTCACCCATCCCAGTGGATAAATGTTTTTTTTTTTTTTTTTATCCGAAGAGAGAAAGTCATATGCATCTAGGCCAAAATAGAGAGAAAAATATGCATTTTCAAATGAAAACGTTTTAGTGTGGACAAGGAAGAATTTTCATTTTGGGGTGGAAAAATTATTCCAAATAAATAAAAACAAAATTATTTAGAAAAACTACATCTCAATGATTCACTCCTCTACTACAATAATATAATGTACCTATATTCTTTTTACTTTTCTCCACAATTTTATATAGACTATGTGAATACATTTTTAACCAAATGAGTTTCCTTGAGTGTACCTTGTTCCAGTTTGCTTGCAGCAGCACGCAGAGTGTTTGAAGTTGCAGCGTTGTCGATAGAAGGCGTGCCAGGTCGACTTCCTGTTTTTGAACTACCTGCTGAGCCACGCCCGCCCCCTCGCTTAGGCGGTGTGCGCTTCTTCTGTTAAAGGGGATATAACGAGAGCACTGTACCATATACACATGAAATAACATCAGAACAACTTCTCTCACATTCTCCCTCTCATTCAATTTCTTTTTCTCAAACACACACACATACACGCAAATGTAGGGCATTACCACCATGAACAGTGCTGAAGCTGCCTCTCCTTCAATATCACTGTCTTCAGAGCTGTCTGACTCGCCACTGCTATCTGAAACAACATATACAATGACTTTTACAAAAAATATTTAATAATGAGGATAACCCATGAGACCTTCGTTCATCTTCGGAACACTATTTAAGAGCTCTCTGACCCCTCTATGTACAGCAATTTAATGAACACTTTCAAGGTCCAGAAAGGTAGTAAAAATGTTAAAATAGTCAAACATTTTGCAAATCCTGTGAGCAATTCATTGGTTGCTGTTTTCTAGCCTATTACTTATTCATTATGATGGTTTTGAGAGAGAGAGAGAGAGAGAGAGAGAGAGAGAGAGAGAGAGAGAGAGAGAGAGAGAGAGAGAGAGAGAGAGAGAGAGAGAGAGAGAGAGAGAGAGAGAGAGAGAGAGAGAAAATTGTTTCATTATTATTATTATGGGACTTGTTTTTACACATTTGGTTATTATTATAGTTATTGTCCTTGGTGTGAAAGGGAGCACCACAAAAAAAAGAAATCACTAAGAAAAGCCACGTATTAGTAATACTTCTATAAATGCATTTTAAGTTGCATTTGAAATTATATTCATTCATTAATTTATTGCATTTTCTTAAATTTTAGACATTACTTAAACACTAATGAATGTCTATTTATTTGTCATCAAAAACTGTTACACATTTTTAAACATTATAAATGCATCTGACATTTAAAAATACTTTACTTTTTTTGTTAATGTATGAATTGATAATTGAGTCAGTCATTTTATTTTTATTTTTACATGGCACACTTAGCTTTCAATAAACAACAAATTGATTTTACCTTTCTTTTTCTTCTTTTCCACCTGCACTGGTGGTGTCTTTCCATCTTCCTCCTCTTCTTCCTCCTTGGCATCTTCCTCGTTTTTGTTTTCTTCCTCACTCTCTTCCTCACTTTCAGACATTTCATCAATTCCTGAAAGAAAGCCGTTAGTGGCTTCACAGAGTTGCCTTAAACCAAATATCTGCATTAGATAAAGTGCATTCCTGGAAAAAAGAGGGGGAAACCCTTTAGAGTCACCAACCTTTAGGGACATCCTCTCCCTTATTGGGCTTGGTCTTTTCTGGCTCCTCTTCTTCAGAACTGGAGCAAAGAAAGGAAGATGATGATGATGATAATGATTAGACTATATTAACTAGGGATGCCACAATTCTCAATATAATATTGAACCATTCGGTACGGCATTTATGGTTCAATAAGCGCTTGTGAATTGCGTTTTTTTTTTCCGTTTTGCATTAAAATAATTATTTCTATTTCTCTCCGTTTTAAACATTTCTCTCAGTTTATTTCGGCACCGTTGTACAATCTGATATGAGCAAATATCCAATCATATGCACTACAGGGGGTGTTTAGCCACACTTGAAATGCTGGTGTCAGTTATACTCACGCCTCACGGAACACCATAGTTATTCACAATCTTGAAAGTTCATGATTTGCATGCGTATTAAAGCCTTGCCTGTTAAAAACATTTAATTTGCGTGCTTATGCACTGTTTACATGTGCACTAAAAAGCCTGTCAAACACTGGACTAAGTAGTCTTACTGTGCTAATACTGTCAAATACACACAAGGTTAACATATATAAACACAATCGGTTTGTCTAAAGTGAAAGTAATTTTCTCTTTAAACATTTTCAATAAAAACACATCTTTCTGTTCCTGGACTGGAGTCACCTGCTCTCATCAGACATGTAGTCCACCTCCAACCCCTCAAAGTCGCCGTCATCACTATCCTCAAATCCTTCCAAGTCGCTGCCCTTTTTCTTCTTCTTCTTTCCTTTGCCTTTGGGGCCTTTTATCCTTTTTACCTTTCGACTTGGCTTCATCATCTGCATTGAAAGATGACATTTATTTCAGGAGAGCCCTACATTTGACATTCCTCTTCCTCTCAGACCGTTTGCTCACCCTCTCCATTGCTGCCATCACTCTCATCGCTGCTCATTTCCAAGTCCTCCTCGAGGTCATGTATGCGGCAGGTCTCCACCCCTGCCTCCCTTCTTCTTCTTTTTCTTCCCTCCTTTTTCTCCTTCCTCCTCATCATCGTCTCCTCTCTCCTGTTCTCGGAGACGTCGCTGGAGCATGATACTGAAGTGGTTCACCACTTTGTTCCTCCTATATGGAAAAATAAACAATGTGATGTTTTTGCTTTGCACATTTACTATCACTACAAACTTGCTGTCTATAGCCCCGTTTCCACCACAGGAACTTTACCCAGGAACCAGGGCCCTCATTTATCAAGGGTGCGTACGCACAGTTCTGTGCGTAGTGAGTGCGTAAGAACAGTTTCACGCAAAGTGTGGGATTTACCAACTTGTACTTATACGTAGAAATGTGTGTAAATATAAGCACACCTCTGAGCATGCTTACGCAGAGAATCTAGTGGTAGAACAGCGATACTACACATGAAACAGCATGTAAAGGATTACTTCAGCAATTAACCCTTACGCAACAAAAATATATTTCTCAATATATTAGTTGACAATATATTCTCAATATATTAGTTGACAATATATTTCTCAATATATTAGTTGACAATATATTTCATGTGTCTCCATATATTGTGAAATTTACATGGTAATATATCATATGATATATTATATAATAATATTATTATATATGCAAGTTATATATATTGCAATATATTTTTGTTTCGTAAGGGAACATATGGCTTTGTATCAGTAGAAACCTGGGAGTATATTCGAATGATTCATGCTAAATTTATTTGACACTAAATTATATATATATATATATATATATATAATATAAATTACGCATTGTGTTCAAAATGACTATATATCTTTATCTATAGATAGATAGATAGATAGATAGATAGATAGATAGATAGATAGATAGATAGATAGATAGATAGATAGATAGATAGATAGATAGATAGATAGATAGATAGATAGATAGATAGATAGAACCTTACTGAAATCCTCAACAAGCCAAAATAAAATGGGGCTTGCATGCTATCGCCAGATTTCCAAACAGAATTGGAGCCACAGACTGCCCCCACATCGCCATAAAAGCACCATCATAAACAACAAATTTAATTATGTAAATAGAAAAGTGTTTCATTCTGTTTTCTGCTAGACAAATAATAATTTGTGTTTTAAATTTGTTGTTGTTGTTAAACGTTATTGTCGTCAACGTCAAAATGATTGACTCATTTTGTGTTTGTGGAGTTCCTCTTTTTGCCATAACTGCGGTGAGGGGAAAAAAAAAATCTCGTGATTTTAAAGGGATGTGTTGTCACCATATATGGTTCATTGGAGGCGTTTCTGAATGCTAATGACTGTGAACTGTGAACGGAGCATGGCACTTACGCACATGTGGGATTTATCAACAACGATTGCTTACTCATGTGCGTAAGAACTGTGTACGCATGTTTGATAAATACGGATTTTCTTGTACTTAGACACATTCTAAATTTCAGTCGTACGACGAAATATAGAACCTTTTCTACGCACTGTTGATAAATGAGGGCCCAGGAACTTTGGGTGGTACTTGGTGTGTTTAGACCGCAGGAACTAGGGTCTAAAGGAAGTTCCGGGTAAATATTTCCCCCTCCAAACGGCCCTGCTCGCGAGGTAGTACTTTTTCAAAGTTCAGGAACTTTCAAGGGCGGGACTTGGGCGCTGAACATGCTGATTGGTTTAGCTTTTTATTTCACCCGGCATTTTTTAAAAGTCTTTTGCGAGGTTCGGTCTACGTTCAGCAAATATCAGTCTTGCTCTCTGTCTGATGGCACATGTTCGTCTCAGCCATCTCACGTATAATGTCCGTAATAGCTGATAATATACATTGTCATTTTAAATCTAGCTTTACAAGCTTCTGAATATGCTGCTGAATCTGCATATTAGTGCTCTTTTCTGTCGTTGTTAATTAACTCTTTAGTAAACCTATTCATAACCAGCAAAAGCAGCACAGCTTGAATCCCTTCCATACTCGTTATTAATTTTTTTACAGTCTATATTTTTCACCATGTAAACGAACTGACCGATTACTTTTAAGTCTTGCGTCCTTACATGACGTGACCGCGGCGCGCCGCGCTCATGTTAACAAGAGAGGAAAGTTCATTTTTCTCAGAGAAAAGCTTAACTCCAAGTCTTCCAGATTCACGGTCAAATTTGCTGCTGCTAGGGTGCGTCTAGATTTCTAGGCTATTATTACACTTTACACAAATAAATAGCTTATTATTTAATACTGTATTTAGTCCTGGTGGCCGTTAAGAGTTGCTATGGCTACAGTTAACACATTCCAGCTGCTGGAGAAAACAGCGTTGACATTTTTGATGCGGCAGACAAACTGCATGTGACAAAATGATTGCGATTGAAAGTCATCAATGTAAACACCAGATCGGATTAGATAACGTCTCATGTAAACGGTCCACTAAATCTTTCAATCGGTACCACACATAAATGATTAGCCTACTGTCCGTAACTGACTTAGTAGTCAGCGTAGCGGAGTAGTCGCGCGCAGTCCTACATCACCGGACTAATTTGCCTAATCTTCACGGAACTTGATCACGGTGGAAACGCAGACAGTTGCAGGTCTGGGGGGGAGAAAAGTTCCTGTAAAACAGTTCCTGGTACAAATTGTTCCGGGTAATTTTGATGGAAACGGGGCTTAAGATGTTGTTCTCATGAATGCAACCACTAAACCTGCCCTCACCTGCCCCACTCTTCCTCTGCCTCCTCAGCTGTGAGCGTACGGTGTTTGGCCTGTGGTGTGAAGTTATACCAGGCATGCACAGGAAACGCCTCAAAGGCCCCATCGGCACACTGCGTGAAGATGTAGTAGGAAGCATTCTCTGTGACTCCGCCTTTTTTCAGACCCTTGAATCTGAGTGGAAGATAAGTACATGAGGTGCAACATATAATCACTCTTGGCCATATGAATCCTGATTTATTTCTTCGCAAATTCAGTGTTATGTTTTCCCCAAATGTCATGTTTTCTATTTAAATCTCTTTAGATTTAATTTTAATGGTTTAATAAAATTGTAATAAACAAAACTGTTGCCTTCATACAAATATATTCTCAGAATTTGTGGTAATCAAATGAATGCATAATACTTTAAAAATGTAATGAATCTTTTAAAATGTAATCAGTTGAAACTTGAACAAGTATTTTCTATCAAAATGATACATAATAGATATTTATTGTTTAAATTAATGAATTAGGTGTGGTATCCCTTATATTTAATAATATGAAATTATTAATTTTTATTATTACACTAATATGAAATAAAACCATTTGTTGAAAATTAATTACAAAAAATATGTCAAAACATCCTCATCAATCCTTTCAAAGCATGTTTTTGTCTTACCCTGATTCACTATGGTAAGCCTGTAATAAGTAAGGGATAATGTACACCCAGCCTGTTGTTATCGCAGAATAAACCCCGACAGAGTGATCAGGACCCCGACGCGAAGCGGAGGTTATATTTAAAAAGTCCAGACTAACGTTATAACTAGTTATATGCTAGTTACATTTAATAAGTCCAGGCTCACGTTAATCCAAGCAGTAGTTGTGTTTGAAGTCCATAAAAAAATGCAGCTGTCCGTCAAATAACGTGCTCCACTCGGCTCTGATGTGTTAATAGAGCCTTCTGATTCGAATCGATGCGTTTGTGTAAGAAAAATATCTATATTAAAAACGTTATAAAGGAAACCTGACTTGAAGTCTTTTATTGTAACCCACGGCTGTTTAAGCCACAAGATGGCGCCAGCGTTAAGCATAGAAGAAGTACCGGTCAAGATAACTCGTAGTACCCTTATGAGCGGTTGTTACCTGGAAATAACATACCGCTGGAATGCGCGATTGACCAATCAGAATCAAGTATTTCACAGAGCCGTGTAATAAGCATTTTTATTTTAGACCAGACAGGTTGCTTTTTATAGGAAATGTACATATAGTACCAAGAAGAAAAAGAGAATGCGACAGAGCTCGTAAAACAACGAGAATGAGCATTGGCTTGGCTTTTCGGAGATGGCGAGAACTGAAGTATTTGAAATGTTGTAAAAGTGATGCAGAGTACACACAGTCTCTGAACCAGTGCAAGATTCCTTAACATTTAAAATGATTTTTACACTGCTATGGCCAACTTACGTCACTAAAAAAATGGTAACACTTTACAATAAGGTTTCATTTTTGTTAGCATTAGTTAACATGAACCATCAATGAATAAGCAATACTTCAACATGATTTATTAATCTTACTCAGTTCATGTGAATCTCAATTTTCAGATCCAAAGTTGTGTCTGTTAATATTAAGTAATGCACTGTGAACTATCATGAAGACAAACATTGTATTACTAACATTCACAAAGGTTATGTTGATGCATTAACAAATGAGACCTCATTGCAAAGTGTTACCTAAAATGATATTGCCTAACAAAAAATGAAATACCTAAATAATGCAAACAATTCATTGGACAATATAACTTCATATAAAGAAAAATGCATATGTCTGTATCTTCAAGTTAAAACAAACTTTTATTTTGTTGGGTTGGGTTGTAGTAAAAACTTTTGAGTTTCTCTGTGCATCTAATGAAGGTCAGATTACAGCCCTCCTTTTGATTTATCAATCCAAATTTTACCAACATCCAGACATTCAATTCAAATTCAATTTTTATTACTGGATTCCACAAATCCGAATTTATAGGGCCCCAACATCGAATAAGGTGACAGAACAGAAAGTGGCAATTAAACGAAAAGAATAAAAGCAGAAACATGTACCTTCTTCCTGCCTTGCCGTTAACTTTAAGGATCCAGGGTTGGTCCTCCACCTTGAACTCCTTCGTAACGATGCCATACTTCTTCCTCCGTGATTCCTCTCTCTGTTTTTTCCCAAACTCACTGCCTGCCGCCCCCTCCTGAGACTCCTCCTCACCATATATGCGCCTATTGCTCATGTCCCGCTCCATGCGAGCCTAAACATGATAGATATAGACAGATAGATAATTTAAAAAAGAGAGAGAAAACAACAGGCAGTGAGAAAAAAAGACAGGGACAAAAATATGGAATAAAGTAGTGGCCTTATATAATGCCTGTTCACCTGTGTCCATGTGGAACAACTGACTTTATCACCAGCATTGAAAGCCATTATGTTGTATTTCTTACTGGTGTTTCTGTTGGGCAAAGTAACATATCAGATAAACTGATATCAGATAAACCGTAAATCCCTTTCATTGACACGGATCTATAGACACTCCAGTTGAAATTATATAATATAAATAAATAAAATCTTACTTAGGAACTCGAACTACATACTCCGTTGTGGAGGAACTGCTGCTCCCCTGCAAAGCATGAACAATCTCTTAGGGCTGAGAGACAGGTTATACTTCTCAGAGCTTTTAATGTTGAACAGCACAGTTTGATGATATTATAGATAAAACTGTATACAGAATTTCTAAAATGACACAATTTTGTATTCTGCAAAGTCTGACTGACTGTCAATGATTATGACTAGATGCTGAGGCACTTACCAGTGACGTCATCACTGCAGAGCAAGAAGTACCCTTAATTAATAACCTGCAAGATACTGTAAAATTATTCGAATTGCAAAAGCTGCCTCTGATCATTTGGTCACCATGTTGGCCCACATGAGGAAGACCTGCTCTATGTAAAATACAACTTTAATTTAAGCAAAAGGAACTTGTATTCAGATCAATAATTTTTTCACGTTATGTTATTATGGTGTGCATTGCAATGGTTCCACGCTGGTATGATTTTCTCTTAAGAGCATATTGAATACAGGCTGGCTCCTTTACGTGGTTATTGTTACATACACATTTTAAATAAGTCTTGATTTAAACGACAATGCAAACGGACAGCATATGTTCTCAATACCCGTATTATACTAACGTTAGATGAATACACATTTACATTACATGAATACATACAATTTATTCCGTTAACATCCAGAGTATACATTTAACGTTAAGTCAGAAAACGCGGTAAACTCGCCGTAAAATCTTTATTTGTGCTGTTGATGTGTTTGAAATTAACGTAACTTACCTTCTACCGGACAAATAGATAAGGTCTGATGATCTACTTCACTTTACAATACTTCTAGCACCTCATCCGTCAGCTGATATCGCTTCTTATTTGAGTATTCGATAAATATGTATAGTAAATTGTCTTTTAAAAAGGTACAATAACAAAATTAGGGATAAAATGGAAGCAGCTCACACTAGCCAACGCTCATATTCTTCTTCTCTGCGCTTGTCATTAGCTTCATGGAGACGTACTGCCACCTGCTGTACTGATAGGCGAAAAACATGAAGCTTCGAAACCTTTGAATCGTTTGTTTCGAATCAGGGGTTCGGAGCTTGATCAATGGATCAATCTTTCTTTTACTGTCTATGCATGGGATCAATCGACCTGCCAAAGTCACGCGATAACAGTAAACGAGGCTTCGTTACGTCTTAACCTTTTACTGTCGGTCATAACCATGGTCATAACTGTCTCTGACCTCTCTCACTGAGATCGCCCTCCAGCGGCGCACCATTGAATATGGCATATATCGAGTATTGTTCAATGCTGCGCCGCTGGAGATCCCATATTTGTCTGTTTAGATGAGCTATGGAGAAAAAAAACACGCCCTGAAATTGTATTACACAGGCACTTGGTATTTACTCTTATTATATGGTTATTTAAGTGTATTTGATAGATTTAACTTTTATGCAATGTGTTTGTAAAAGGTGGTTAATGCATGTTTGGCCTATAGACTAAAAAAATAGGGTTGGCCTAAGTTTTTGTTGTATTTCCAACTTCTGACCAGCAGGAGTCACCAGCGAGTTACGTTTCAAACACCTCGCCTGCGTCTCAATTAGTTCCATTAGTTCAGTAGTCAGGGCACTGATCAGGACATAAGTCAAATGGGCTGACTCCATGATCAGTGCCCTGACTACTGAACTAGGGAGCTGATTGAGACGCACCCCCTCGAACCCTTTTTACGGTCTATGTTCGAAACAGTGAATCATTTTACGAAGCAATTGGTTTAATTGATTCGATGCTTTGAATCTTCGTTTCTCCCAATTTACTGCAGAGTCTGTGTGCATTGAACACAAATTGTTATTATTTTTACATGTTTGAAACAACGATAATCTAAATAAAGAGTGAAATTAAAAAAGAAACAATTTTTATTTAATGTGCATACCTAATGTCCACTCAACCTGTAATTTGTCAAATTGCTTAAATCGTGTGTAAACATTATTTTAATATATAAGATTATACCTAAAAAAAAATATTCTGCCTTAGAAATTAGCCAGCAAGACAATGGAGTTCCAGTTTATTTTTCAAAAATGTTATTTCATTACAGAATGTTCATAAACACAATGCAAGAGATGCAGTGGATCTTTCAGAAATACTTAATAAAATCACAGAAATGTGTTTATACAGTAGATGGGGGGACACACACCAATCTAACGCTTTTTGACTTTCTCAGTTTATGTTAATCCACTGGGGTTTAGAGTATTTATTCCCCCCCACCCCCACCCACCATATTAATTTCAAGTCTACAATTATGTGGTTTTATTTTATTAATACAGTGCAAACTTTTTTCTTCATTTACCCCAAATGAATAAAAAGTGAAATGTGACAACATATGTGCGGTACATTGTAAGATGCACTGAAAAAAAAGTGTTTGATTTACATGATTTAATCATGTACTGGACATCAGTTCCACATGAATCGGTTAAAGGTTGCACTGTGTAGTATTTTTTCAGTAAAATATCCAAAAACCACTAGGCCAGTGTTATATATTTTGTTCAGTTGAGTACTTACAATATCCCAGATGTTTCCAACTATTTGTAAATTGTGAGAAAATTGCTATTTTAACCAAGGACCCAGGACGTTTCAGGAGTCGACTGTCAATCACGTCATATAATCATTTCTTAAGGCTTTAATGTAGCTCAACCAGTAGAGCATGGCATTAGCAACACCAAGGTCATGGGTTTGATTCCCAGGGAAAGCAAGAATTGCCAAAAAATTTTTAAAATGTGTACCTTAAAAATGCAATTTAAGTCGCTTTGGATGAAAGCATCTGCCAAATGCATAAATGTAAACGTTATATCTGCGTGACCCTCGGTTTTATTCTGCAGAAGCGCTTTTCTCTTAGCAGTGTGAACATGTCACAGCAGCGCCGAGCAAACGCACAGAGTAACGCCATAACATCATTTTAAACACACTTAAATGTATCTAATGTGATTAACAGATATACCTTATACCCATGCAAAGCGGAAATAGTGTACTCAGAGTACGTTATACTCATGCAAAGCGGAAATAGTGTACTCAGAGTACCTTATACTCAGAGCACCTTATACTCATGCAAAGCGGAAATAGTGTGCACGCCCAGCGACTGTGTCCCGTCCCGTCCCGTCATAATAAAAGTCCTGGTGCTCGCGAGCTGTGTGTTTGTATAACAATAGCTCCAGCGGCCGTGCTTAGCTCCACAACACTCGGTCCTGCTCTGTTTTACAGTAACATTAATAACCGCATCCATGAACATGATTTCTGCCTGTGAGTCCTATTTTCCACCGGCTGTGAGGTGAAGACCACATTTCCCAAGATACTGCGCTCACACTTGGCGTCATCAAACTACACCTTTGTTTTGAATAGGCGCCCTCCAGTGGACGGAAAGTTGCATAGTGCACCTTTAAGTTAAATAAACATAAATAGTTCACATAATTTCAACATCATGGAATCTTTATTAAATTTAAAATGTATTTATATAAATTTATCATTAATTTTTAAGTAACTGAATTGAGTAGTCTCACAATGATTTGAATATGGCTCCATAACAACTGTAGTGTGCCCAGCGGGGCTTGAGACCCTGCCTCTTTAATCAAAATGTCCAAATGTCCACAGGGCCAAAAGTTGATATATACCATATACATTTTGCAAAGCTATAATAAAAGTTAAAGAAAATGCATAAACTACAAAAAAGCAAAAGAAGCCAAAAGAAGAAGAAGAAGAAGAAGAAGAAGAAGAAGAAGAAGAAAACACACACTACCAAACACACAGAGACCATATATTGCTCAATTAGGCTTCACTTTGACCAATGTCACTGTGCACCCATAGAGAAGAGAGAGGAGGAAGAGGGTGAGGAAGGCACAGGCCATATTCCAGGACTCTTCAACTGTATCCTGTGCAACAAATTCAGCTTTGTTCTCATTCATAAATATAGCCTCCTCAAATACTGCTGTAAAACAAAAAAAAAGAAACAATAAGCTCATGATCAATTATGACATTTCTAACGCTTATCGACTCAATTATTTCCCAGATAAACTTATGTTTTAGTGCATGAATTGTAAGATACCTGAGTTTTTGGAGACGTTAAGCAACAGGGTACCAGTAACATGAGTGATTCTGCATCTGTACACCTCACCAGGGGCCCAATCTGAAGGCAGCTGCAGGTGACTTTGGATGCTGAATTTTCCATCAGTGTCTTTTGCGAGTTTGGTTTCATTATGGACATTCACTTCAGTCATTTCACGCAGCCAGGTGATGTTGATGGCAGATGGGCTGAAACCGTACGCCAGACACACCAGTTCATTGGCATGCTGCAGCAGCTTTGTAGATGGAGCAGAGTGGATCAACGAGGCTAGAGAGAGAGAGAGAGAGAGAGAGAGAGAGAGAGAGAGAGAGAGAGAGAGAGAGAGAGAGAGAGAGAGAGAGAGAGAGAGAGAGACTTTTTGACTTTTAAACAGCAATTTAATTTACCATCAAAAATACACTTTTAAATACATACAAAAAACCCACTATCTACCAGTTAAAATAAATCTCTTCACCTTCTATAAAGATCAAGCCTTTGTTTACACACCATTTCTTCTCAAAAAAAAGAAGATCATTATTCATTTTATTGAATTCATATTCTAATCTAATTCTAGACTCAACCAAAGCCTTAAATATATTTACCATGTTTACTTCTTGTCCTTCCATTTCAATTTTATATGCCTTCCAAATGGCTAACTTTGTTTGACCGACTAAAAAATTTGAAAAGGTACAAAACTCCCATTTATCACGAGAATATTTACACCCATAAATAAACATTGTTTTTGAGAAAATTATTCCCAAACTATTCAAAATTCTATCCAAAATGTCGAAAAGCGGGGATAATTTACAACATTCACAAAAAACATGAAAAACAGTATCAATTTCATTACACAAAGTACAAAGCGCTGAGGCTGAAAAATTACATTTAGACAAAAACACCTTTGTTGGTAATGCACAATGCAGAATCCGCCACTGTAAATCACCAGACCTCTTTGGTAAGGGGTTTTTATATAATAACCGCCAGGAAGGTGATTTATATCCTGACCCTGAGAAAAGAATTCTCCATTTTGTGTCTCTCCTCTCTCTTAACTGCCCAAAAAAGAAAGACTTCACACAAACATTATATAAATTTAGTTTGGTCACTATAGAAAAAGGAAGACTTTGTAACCCTTTAAAAGATAACAAACTATTCTCATTAACACCAGTATCATTACAAACGTGGTCTACCAGCGAAGTAATATACACTTCTGGAAAAGGAACATTTATATGGCCATTACCAGACATAAAATTGGTTATATATTCTCCCAAAGCTGTAGGTAAAGAACTCTTGAGATTCCTCAATATATTCCCAACTATTCTCTCTGATCTGCCTCTAATTTTTGTTGTAAAAAACGGTACTGATAACCACTCTCTGTTTATCAAATCAAACAGATTCCCAACCTTAGTTACCCCACCTGAGACAAAGTTAGAAATATCAAAGTTGGAAAAAATACATTTTGGGGAAAACCAAGGATTATAAAAAAGTGGTTCATCTAAGCCAAAATGTTCTTTTCGCTCCAACTTACAATAACTCCAAGCTTTAAAAACAGATCCATAAAACTTGATACCAAACATATCCTTTACAACTTTTCCTGAAATCAAAAACATTTCTTTATCAAATCCCATCTTATTTTCACCCCTTACAATGGCAAGACCAAAACTGATCCATGGTACAGAGTCAGATGTATAGAGCAGTTTCTGGGCAGTTTGTAACCTCATGGCTCGCACCTTAGAGGCTAAATGAATTAATCCTTGACCACCCTCAATAACAGGAAGACAAAGTACTCCAGGGGGAAGCCAATAATGGCCACCCCAAAAAAAGTCTACAAAAGCTTTTTGAAGGTGCGACAAAAGTTCTACTGGAGGATCCAGCACTGTTAGACGATGCCACAACATTGAGGAGGCTAGATTGTTCAATACTAACACTCTGCCTCTGAAAGATAACTGGGCTTGAATCCATTTCCATCTCAGGAGCTTTCCTGTCACTTTTTCTATTAGTCCTTCCCAGTTTTTTTCCATATACTGCTCAGTCCCAAAAAACAGTCCAAGTATCTTAACTCCTTCTTTATTCCAAAGGCGCTGGTGTGGAAGCCGAGGTGGAGTCTGATTTGACCAAAGCCCTAACAACAACGTGTCAGTTTTTTCCCAATTAACACATGCAGAAGAGGCATTCTGGAAAATGTTAAGGCATGAAATTAGATTAGAGACATCATCATCAGATCGAATAATCACTGTGATGTCATCAGCATAGGCTGTTAGTTTTACTGCTGGTATGTTTGAGAGGCAAGATGATGTCAATCCTTGCAGTTTCGCTCTCAACATCTTCAACATCGGTTCAATAGAAATGATGTACAAGAGGCCAGATAAACTGCACCCCTGTCTCACTCCTCTTTGCACAGAAAAGGGCTTCGTCAAATTCCCATTGATTTTCAGCATACTATAAACATCCTTATATAAAAGTTTTGTCCATGAGATAAAGCCTTTCCCAAAGCCAAAGCCTTCAAGTGTTCTGAACAAATAATCATGATCTACTTTATCGAAGGCTTTCTCCTGGTCCAAACAAACAAGACCAAGGTCAAGTTTGTGCAGTTCAATTAAATGTAACATGTCTCGCACAAGAAAGAGATTATCAAATATAGATCGCTTTGGCACACAATAAGACTGGTCTTCATGGATGATAGTCTCTATACATTTCTTGAGACGATTTGTCAAAGTTTTAGATAGTATTTTATAATCAGTTCCCAAGAGAGAGACTGGTCGCCAGTTTTTTAGTAAGCCAAGATCTCCTTTCTTGGGTAAAAGAGTCACTACAGCTCTTCTGCAACTGAGGGGTAAGACTTTTGAATCAGCGCTTTCAAGAAACACAGCATGCAAATCTTGTCCAATTAGAGACCAGAAGGCTTTGTAAAATTCAGAAGTCAGTCCATCCAACCCTGGTGATTTTCCCGGAGACTGCTGCTGGACAGCCATGGTTAACTCTTGAAAAGACAAGGATTTCTCCAGTTCAGCTTTATCTTCTTCTTCAAGATGTGGAAGTCCATCTAAAAGCTGATTTGTTGCTTCTAAATCACAAGGTTGTACAGTATATAGATCTTCATAAAAACGTAAAGCTTGTGCAATTATTTCTTTCTTTTCTGTTATCTCCTTTCCATTTGACAATTTAAGATGACTTATATTCTTCTTTTCTCTAATCTTCTTCTCTAATGAGAAAAAGAAAGTAGTTGAAGAATCCATGCTGTTTAGTTGAAGATATTTTCCCCGTATAAATGCGCTGTGACTTCTTTCTTCATACAAATTCTTCAGAATCAAGTTGTACTCTTTTAGCCTTTTTGCTGTTTCCGTCTCTTCACCCTCACTGATGGAACTGCTTAACTTGAGAATTTGCTGTTCCAAAAGCTGGACCTTCTCTTTCAGTTCCATCATTCGATTGCTTGTATATTGTTGGCAAAAAATCTGAATCTGAACTTTACCAATATCCCACCACTGGCTTAACGTTTTATACTGTAACTTTCTCTCTCTCCACTCTCCCCAAAAAAGAGTGAAAAATTTTACGAAGGATTTGTCTTGTAGTAACCTATTGTTAAAACGCCAAATTTTATGGTAAGAAGACCTCTGTGTTGTTGTCATGGTGACTGCAATATAATGATGGTCAGAAAAAGATGTTGGCGAAATGTTACTATTAAAAAATCTTCCTCTCATATTTTTTTGAACATAAAATCTGTCAAGTCTTGCACCAGAAACAGTGTTAGAATTAATTTTCAGCCACGTATACTGTTTATCAACAGGAAAAGCTTCTCTCCATATATCCACAAGATTATGATATTGAACAACGGTTTTGAGAGTTTTAGCTGAATTTTGATGCGGTTCGACATGATTCCGATCCATAGTATAATCAAGAGTACAATTAAAATCACCAGCTAAAAGCATTATATTATTTTGTGAAACATTTGAAATAACCTCTTTTAATTTTCTAAAAAAAGAAACTCTTTCTACACCATCGTTTGGAGCATAAATATTAATGAGAGAAAAAGACAACTCGTATAACTTAATCTCGATCAACTGCATCCTGCCAGGTACAATTTCTTCAACTCTGCTTTCTTTAATGTGCAAATCTGGAGAAAAAAGAACTGCTACTCCAGCACTCACATTAGATCCATGGCTAAGAAAAGCTGTCCCTCTCCACTCACTCAACCATTGCACCTGATTATCCACATCTGTGTGTGTTTCTTGCAGAAAGACTACACTAGCTTTTTTCCAATTCAAAAAATCAAACAATGCAAACCTTTTTTCAGCACCACGACATCTATTAACGTTTAAAGATCCAAAGTTTAAGGATGCCATGACACTGACTATTAAGCAAAAAAACAAAAGGCATCCAAGACCAAACTCAATCCTTCTTTGCATTAATTTTTTATCATGCCCTTCACCTTTGTTACAATTTTCTTAAGACGGTAGCGTTTCTGTCTGTTAAGTTCATCAAAGGTTGCCTTGTTCAATGCAGTTTTACATGACACCAAAAAGCGCTTCAAATCTGGAAAAAATTTCATAATTTGTGGTTTGCGAGCTCCTTTGGTTTCATCTAGAAAGTCATTAATTTGCTTGATTGTGTACAATCTAGCACCTAAAGACTCTGTTCTTTCAGAATCATCCATATCAGAAAGACTGCCTATACTCTCAAGATCATTTTCTGAATCATTTTCAGAACAAGCATTTTCTGAACTCATGGTTGACATCTGAGTATTACTAACATCAGCTGCCTCACTTTCACCATCTGTTTTATTGTTTTCAAATGATGTTTGTTCTTTTTCTGATAGTTTGTCATCTTCATTAATCACCAGATTGGATTTCTCTTCACCACTTGCCTGATTTACAATCTCCTTGACTTTGTCGCTATTTACTACATTAGTATTTTCTTTTTGTGTAGTTTCAACACCAGAGACAAACTCATTGCTTTGTCCAATGGGTTGCTCAATGCTCGGCAAATCAGATGGCTTATCTGTTTGTTTGTTTGGACAAGTTTGTCTAACGTGCCCTTGTTCTCCGCACGAGAAACACCACATGTGATCCGAACTAATGAAGATTGTGTAATCTTTACCTTCATTAGTTAACTTTACAGCCAAATTGAGGGGATCTTGTTGTTCATTCAATATCATGTATGTACATCGCCGAAAAGACATAACATGTTTGAGATCAGGATTTTTAAGACCTATCGGAATCATTTTAATAGGCGCTGTTAATCTGCCGTATCTTTCGAGAACTCCTTGAATTGCTTCATTCTTGATAAACGGAGGAACATTCGATAGCACTATTTTCTTGGATGGGCTTGATAACGGCAGTACCGGCAAAAATGTGTCATTAACTGTGATTCCGCGTTCAATCAAACCATCTACCATCTGAACATCTGCGAGAAAGACAACAACTGCTCTGTTCATTCTAGATGCTGACTTAATATTTATCCCACCAACCTGTTCGCTGACTGCAACCAACACATCTTCCACAGATATGGAATCATCAGGTGTACATTTCAAACCATGTCTGAGAGTCAAGCGCGAGAGATCTCCGCTTGACCCCATTTGCCAAATTTGCCGACCTCAGTCAGCGCGCAAAATTTAATCTCTCTACGAAAAAATCAAATACAGAAAAACCGAAAAACAAAAAAGATTAACGTAAACAAACTCTCAAAAGCGTGTTTCCGAACTCTAAACTCCTCCCACTACCCACAATCCCTAGAGAGAGAGAGAGAGAGAGAGAGAGAGAGAGAGAGAGAGAGAGAGAGAGAAACCTTAGAGACACAGATCAGGCATTAGAGTAAATGCAGAGCATTGTGTATTGCATTTAAATTCTGCTATATTTACTTTCTTAGTATGTACTGTCTTCTAGATATATACATAGATTGATCTAAATATAACTGTTCAAAACCATTATGAAACAGGCATGAAAACAATTCTGAGCAATTCTGATCAATGATGTCACATGATATTTAAAATAGGTTAAAAAATCCCTGATAGCACTCACCATACAAGTTTTGCAAAGATGCGTTAAATGGTCTTCGGGATGACTCATGAAAAACAATGCAAGAGTACATGCCATCTTTCTGCTGTGATGCAGGCAATATTAGGGCACTATGCATCGAAAAACTTCCAGAAGTGTGAGCAACCACAGGACTGTCAATGAAGTGAGACGCATCGAGTTGCATCCCATTTAGTTGCCACTGTACAGAGATATCAGATGGGTAGAAACCGGTGATGAAGCAAAGAAGGCTGGTATTTTGGTGTCCAGAGAGATCACTGTCTGAGGGTCTGAAGATCCTCACAGTGGGTTTTTTGGGGTCTGTGAACATAAAGGCGAAACTTAGTAATGAAAAAACTCTTCAACGGAAGGTTAAGAACTGTAAGAGCTCACCTTTGGTTTTTGAGATGTTCTGCTGCTGTATGAAATTAGAGCACATATGCTTTACCTCACAAGTAAAGACATATTTATTCCATGTTTGAGTTGAAATCTTCAAAATACTTGTCTTGCTTTGAGTGCCATTGGCATGGTCTTTATGTGCTTGTTCAGAGCCACTTAGATTGACTCCATTCTTTTTCCACTGGATGGAGAAATGCTTGACACTCTGACCAAAAACTAAACAGGTCAAATACACATCTTTGTCAGGTCTCACAGGATTTAGGGAAGAACCTAGCAGGTAGACCGCTGCCTTCTGACTGGAAGGTGCAATCACTATTGGACAGTAAAATGATTTGTTAAGATATTACATTCACTGAATCACAGGTATAAGTGAAGAAACTATAACATTCGTGCATGAGATATAAGACTGACAGATGTTGCAATGTTATTCAGAGAGAGAGAGAGAGAGAGAGAGAGAGAGAGAGTCAAGGGTCAATTTTTATACATCACTTGAAAGCTGAATAAATAAAATTGTCTTTTAGGATAGAAGAATATTTGTCCAATTTTGAAAATCTGGAATCTTAAAAAAGTCTAAATATTGAGAAAATCGCCTTTAACGTTTTCCAAACTAAGTCTTAAGCCACACATATTACTACAATTTAAAAAAAAAATTATTTACAGTTGACAATTTACTAAATATTTTCATGGAACATGATGTTTACTAAATATCCTATTTTTGGCATAAAAGAAAAATGTATTGCCGCAAAGATGCGACCTTTGACTGGTTTTGTGATCCAGGGACACGTGAAGTTTTTATTAAAGGGATCCCATGGTGTTGAGACTTGTATGGCTTAATATAACATAATTGATGTCTCTTACTGAATTATGTGGTAGAAAACCCATGAAAGATCTACGTTATTTTAAAAATCGATTTTATATTTGGACCATGAGCGGCGCCATTTTGTTTGCGTTCTAGGTTGATGACGTAGAATGGTTGAACTCCTCAATCAGCTGGCGTTACCCGTAGCTATTTTTACCGCAACGCAACTCGAAAATTGTTTCAGAGTTAAACAAAACCAATGAATTGCTTTGTAATTGTACTTAAAACACACTCAAACATACATGTGCACACAAACTCACCTACACAAGTCACAAACAGATCGGCGGGCGCGCACACGACAGGCTCTGTTTCAATCGAGATGTTGGGCTGCTCAGTCTCCACGACAGGGGCTGAATCTGAAATCGACCCCTATACCCTTAAATAGGGCATTATTTGAAGGGACGGCCATTTGTAGTGTTGTCTGACATTATAGTGGACATGTTCGAGTGCAGTCATTCAGTCTCACGTTGCACCGCAATAACGAGTGTACAGCCGATGTACACACAACAGCTGTCCGACTTCACGCACCCAAACATACAAGTGCACACAGACTCTCTCTCTCACACAGACTCACACACACCACAACAGATCGGCGCGAACACACACACACCCCAACAGATCGGCGCGAACACACACACACACACGCACGCAGTGCGTGCGCGAATACATAACCCTCAATCTATTCCCTGTGTTGATATCCTAGATAGACTGTTGATAGTAGATTAACTGTAATGCCTAATGTGACCAGCAGAGGGAAATATCTAGGTAGGACGATGGGATAAAGTAACGTGAGGAAGAGAGGCAGGATGTTTTGGTGATGATGCATGGGATTGAGACAGAGCAGTCTGTCAGGTGTCGTGTGCGCGCCCGCCGATCTGTTTGTGACTTGTGTAGGTGAGTTTGTGTGCACATGTATGTTTGAGTGTGTTTTAAGTACAATTACAAAGCAATTCATTGGTTTTGTTTAACTCTGAAACAATTTTCGAGTTGCGTTGTGGTAAAAATAGCTACGGGTAACGCCAGCTGATTGAGGAGTTCAACCATACTACGTCATCAACCTAGAACGCAAACAAAATGGCGCCGCCCATGGTCCAAATATAAAATCGATTTTTAAAATAACGTAGATCTTTCATGGGTTTTCTACCACATAATTCAGTAAGAGACATCATTTATGTTATATTAAGCCATACAAGTCTCAACACCATGGGATCCCTTTAACAAAATTTCGGGAGGAGCACGTGCAGATAATTAAACCTGACTAAACACAAGCGGAGCACGCTCATATAATTAAACCTAATTAAACACAAGTGGAGCACATCAAGCTAATCAACGATAAGAGGGGTGTATAAATACAGCTGATTTACCTTCTTTCGTTGACCATTTTCATTTTAGCATCCCTCCACCACCCCATCTCCTCACTTGATTCTAACAAACTCTTATTAGATGTCAACACAATCTACAGTCCCTGACAAAAGTCTTGTCGCTTATCTATTTTCTAGAAATACCTGATATTAACCTGACTTTTAATTAATTAATTGGTGTTAGAAATAGCTCATATGAAAAGCTAAAACCCTCCCAAATGATGTTTAATGTACTCTGGGTACTCTGGGTTCGGGCCAAATTCAGGGCCCGGCGCCCTCCCCCGGACAGCACGCCAAATACGCATAATCTTTACTCTATTTAATTTTATGTAAGTGTGAACTAGTGAAATATGGCTTGTTTACCTGCACAAATACTGGTGTTTGCAGTTGTTTTCACATTTCGTCCATCATCAATTTCACAGGTGTAAGTGACCCCTTTTTCCCACTCTTGCTGTGGCACTAATATCTCACTGTACACTTTTACACGGCCGTCTTCCATCATTGTGCCTAAAGCTGTGCCAGTTTTGTCGTAAGATTTTGGGATCCACTTGATCTTTGGGTCAAATCCTTTTCCAGAACACAGCAACTTCTGTGTCTTTGAGTTAGATTGACCCACACTGGAAACAACAAGAAGTTCTATGGTAGGATCATCTGAGGGAAATAAATGTATCAAATGTCAATTGAAGAAAAAAATGATACATCCATACATTAATACAATTCATTTCAATCCATGAATTAATGTCTATAATATAATTGATGTGGTATTGATGAAATAACACTTTACAATGTGGTTTCATTTTACATTAACTACATTAGTTAACTCGAAAATGAAGATTACTAATACAGCATTTTAATCTAAGCATTTACTTGTACATTTTAAAAGTCAAAAGTTGTATCTGTTAGCATTATGCATATTGAACTATCATGAACATATTATTAACTAAAACTAACAATTAGGTGAATAAGTTCTGTAAAACAGTGAAGTGAAGGACAGGTAACTCGTACTCAGAATTTGTGCTCTGCATTGATTTAACCCATTTAAGTTATTGCACTGCACACACATTACTAGCAGTGAGCAGTGAACACACACACACACACACACACACACACACACACACACACACACACACACACACACACACACACACACACACACACACACACACACACACAGAGATAGAGAGAGAGAGAAAGAGAGAGAGAGAGAGAGATAGAGAGAGAGAGAGAGAGAGAGAGAGAGAGAGAGAGTATATATACAGTCCCTGACAAAAACCTTGTCGCTTATCTATTTTGTAGAAATACCTGATATTAACCTGACTTTTAAATAATTAATTGGTGTTAGAAATAGCTCATATGAAAAGCTAAAACCCTCCCAAATGATGTTTAATGCACTGAAATAAATAATGTTCACGGAAAAAAATATTTATCATTTAATCAAGACAGAAAGGTCAAATTTTGGCAAGACAAAAGTTTTGTCGCCTATACAGAAATTGAACAAATTTACTGCAAATACAAAAATATGTCAGCAAATTAAGTTGTGGTGCTGTGAGATCCAAATTTAATATCTTGTATGACTTCCATGAGCTTGAAGGACTGCATCCATGCGGTTTAGCAAGGATTCATACAATTTATTGATAAAGTCATCAGGAATAGCTAAGAAAGCAGTCTTGCATGCCTCCCAGAGTTCATCAATATTCTTTGGTTTCCTCTTCTATGCGTCCTCTTTCATCCTACCCCACATATGCTCAATGATGTTCATGTCTGGTGACTGGGCTGGCCAATCCTGGAGCATCTTGATCTTCTTCGCCTTGAGGAACTTTGATGTGGAGATGGAAGTATGCGATGGAGCACGTCCTGCTGCAGAATTTGGCCTCTTTTAATGTTGGGAATATAAGAGGTAGCTAAGATTTCTTGGTATTTTAGACTATTGATGTTGCCTTCCACCCTGCAGATCTCTCGCACACCCCCATACTGAATGTAACCCCAGACCATAATTTTTCCGCCACCAAACTTCACTGTTTTCTGGGTGAATCTCGGATCCATTCTGGCTCCAGTAGGTCTCCTGCAATATTTGCGGCGACTGTGGTGTAATTCAACAGAAGATTCATCTGAAAAATCCACCTTCTGCCACTTTTCCAGCATCCATCCTTTTAGCAGGCTGTGGGCCTTGGCAAATGCCACACGGTTTTTTTAATTGTCTTTTGTTTAGTGCTGGCTTCTGGGCACTGATTCGACCATGGAGGCCATTTCGAGACAGAATCCGACAAACTGTTCTGGTTGACACAGGGACTTCAGGTGACTAGGTCCTGCAGTGGAAAATCGGCTGGTCTTGGATTTTCTAGCCAACAAACGGTCCTCTCGATCAGTTGTCTTGCGGGGTCTGCCTGACCTGGGCTTGTCAAAAATGTCTCCAGTCTCTTCAAATCTTTTTTTTATCCTCTGTACTTGACGCTGAGACACATGTCTGCCACATCAGCAGTGGATCTGGTCTTCAGCCTCTTGATAATAAAAACTTTAGTCTGGTCTAGGTGAATCTTAGGCATGTTTGCAGAGGTCTAGTTGCAGTTGATGTGAAGGTCAAGCGTACTGGGGTTCTTTTTATACACACTTGAGACCTAATTGATCCATTATTAGTCACAGGTGAAGCTCATATGACAAGGTGACAACACTTATGTCTTTGCAAAAACTGACTCAATGGGCTTTACCAAGCTGTGAATATTAGAATACTTTTTGAAAGTTTAGTTTTTCACTTAAACATTATCACAAAAGCTGGTGGGATTAAAATGAGCCATTTCTTGTAAAAAAAACCTTGATTAGAAATATATTTCAGCGGCACTTTAGGTTCAATTTGTACACAAGCGACAAGACTTTTGTCAGGGACTGTACACACACAATATATATATATATATATATATATATATATATATATATATATATATATATATATATATATATATATATATATATATATATATATATATATATATATATATATAAACCTTAATGTAAAGAGTTACCCATTCAATGTTCATTACCTACCAAAAATGTTTCCAGTAGGTTCTGATGTCCAGCTTTGTAAAAGTCTGTGAACTGTGCAGGTAAAGGTGTTTCCTTCCTTCTGGTGCTGACTAGGAATTGAAAAGTGTGTGGTCAGGGACCAAATGCTTTCAGAAGGGGTCCAATCCACACACTTGACATCTGAGATACTAGAATGGTTGACCTGGAAGTTGACGCAAACCTCACCAGAGGGGAGATCATTTACAACACACTCCAGCAAAGCACTGTCCGTCTGACCAGATTTCTTGAAAGCCCTCCTGATCACCACTACAGGATTCTTTATATTACCTGATGAGCAAAAAAAAAAAACATTTTAATTCATAATATGTGGTTTTCAGAACCTACAAGGTCACACTTGATAAGTGCAAAATTAACAACTCACCAGCTTGAATTTCAACTTTCTCATCTGGGAAACATGGATGTTTAGCAGTACAAACAATGGTCTCCAGTTTCAACCACTCATTTCTGGACAAAGTCCAGTTGCTCACAATTTTATTGTGCTGGTCTGTATGAGGCGAAGAGTTTTTTTTGGCAGTGATTGGCAACCAAGACACTTCAGTGCTGTAAGGCGCTTCAACAATGCAAGAAAATGTGACTTCGCTCGCCTCCAGATTGTCTCTGAGATTCACTTTCTTTACTTGGATTGAAGGTTTGAACACAGACTTTTCTGTACAGGTTAAATGAATAAAGTTAGCTTCATAGAATGATGATGCTTATATATTAATTATACTGTCATTACTAGCTCATCTATGATTTATCTTCATTGTTTTCAACTTACCCATGCACATATTATATTCTTTCTTGAACTCGAAAGTGTTGTGGGTGGCTTTACAAGTGTACGGTTTGTCTTCATATTGAGCACTGATAGATATTTGACTTATATAAGTAAAGTTATTATTCACTTTATCGGTGGTCTGCAAAATAGTTTTATCAGCAGCATTGACACGCTGATCTCCTCTAAACCATTGTACAGTCAGTTGTTCTGGGTAATAATCCTTCAACTGGCACTGCAACACGATGTTATTACCGTCCTCTCTACTCAGCAGAGCAATAGTAGGTGGAGTGACACGTTTTACTATTAAAACAAAGAAAGAATCAATTAACTCGGGCAAACAGAGCATACAAGATACAAAGATTATACAAATCAACCATATAAATACTTTTTTAATAAATTCAAGTAGAAATATACAAAATAATGATATTTTGATATGGTTCCCCACAAAAAAACTAAATAAAAAAAAAAGCTGTTAATGCTTCAGTGGGGTGGATATTTACGTCATAAGAGTCTTTAAAGTTGCAGATACTGGAGTAGAAAAAAAGAAGATAGATAGAAAAGTAAATCAGAAACTTGCTTGTGAGAACATAACAAACAGAAGATGGAAGCGTTAAGTAACAGTCAAGCTAAAATAGTAACCAAAAGAAGAACTGAAAACCATCTGCATTTCTGAGACAGGGTTGAGCACATCTGTACAGGAAAGCCATTTACATAAAATTACTCTCCTTTATGCAGTTGTTTTAATATACACTATATTGCCAATTTTTTGGGACGCCTGCCTTTACATGCACATTAACTTTATATTGACATCCCATTCTCAATCTGTAGGGTTTCATATTGAGGTGGCCTTGGCCCACCATTTGCAGCCATAACAGCTTCAACTCTTCTGAGATGGCTTTCTACAGGTTTAGCAGTGTGTTTATTGGATTGTTTTGGCCATTCTTCTAGAAGTGTATTTGTGAGGTCAGGCACTGATGTTGGAGGAGAAGGCCTGGCTCACAGTCTCCACTCTAATACATCCCAAAGGTGCTCTGTAGGGGTCAGGACTCTGTGCAGGCAAGTCAAGTTCCTCCACACCAAGCTCACTCATCCATGTATTTATGGACCTTGTGCACTTGTACCTGTCCCAATCTGGAACAGTTAGGGGCCAAGCCCAACCGCTGAAAAAACAACCCCCCACCATACCCCCCACCCCACTCCCCAATCTATACACTTGGCACAATGCAGTCAAGCAAGTATCGCTCTCCTGGCAACCACCAAACCCAGACTCATCTATCGGATTGCCAGACAGAGAAGGGTGACAGATACATGTCTCCACTGCTCTAGAGTCTGGTAGCAGTGTGCTTAACACCACTGCATATGACACTTTTCACTGTTCTTGGTGATGTAAGGCTTGGATGGAGCTGCTCAGCCATGGAAACCATTTCATGAAGCTCTCTATGCACTGTTCTTGAGCTAATCTGAAGGCCACACAGAGTTAGGAGGTCTGTAGCTATTGACTCTGGAAAAAGTTGCCAACTTCTGCGCACCGTGTGCCTCAGCATGCACTGACCCCGCTCTGTGATTGTATGTGGCCTACCACTTCATGGCTAAGTTGCTGTTGTTCCCAATTGCTTCCACTTATCTTATGATACCACTAACAGTTGACTTGAATATTTATAAGGAAATGTCACGAATGGACTTATTGCACAGATGGCAGCCTAACATGGTACCACGCTTGAATTCACTGAGCTCCTGAGCGACCATTTCTTTAAAGGGATCCCATGGTGTTGAGACTTGTATGGCTTAATATAACATAAACAATGTCTCTTACTGAAATATGTAGTAGAAAACCCATGAAAGATCTACGTTATTTAAAAAATCGATTTTATATTTGGACCATGGGCGGCGCCATTTTGTTTGCGTTCTAGGTTGATGACGTAGAATGGTTGCACTCCTCAATCAGCTGGCGTTACCCGTAGCTATTTTTACCACAACGCAACTCGAAAATTGTTTCAGAGTTAAACAAAACCAATGAATTGCTTTGTCATTGTACTTAAAACACACTCAAACATACATGTGCACACAAACTCACCTACACAAGTCACAAACAGATGGGCGTGCACACACACCTGACAGACTGCGCTGTCTCAATCGAGATGTTGGGCTGCTCAGTCTCCACGACAGGGGCTGAATCTTAAATCGACCCCCTATACCCTGAAATAGGGCATTATTTGAAGGGACGGCCATTTGTAGTGTTGTCTGACATTATAGTGGACATGTTCGAGTGCAGTCATTCAGTCTCACGTTGCACCGCAATAACGAGTGCACAGCCGATTTACAAACAGCTGTCCGACTTCACGTACTCGTCTTCATTCACTCTTTCAAGTTGTATTAGTGAACAAAAGCAGGGAATGTTAAGGCTGGAATACATTACCCGATTTTTGCCCCGATTTCCCCCCGATTTAGAATCTGAACAAGTTGACGCTAGTTGACAAAAGTCAGAGCCAGTCTGCAGATTTGAGCAGACAGATTCCATGAAAAATCGCGTAGTATATCATGGCCATAGACTCCGATTTTTTAGCTTCAGATTTTGATCCTCCAGTCGGAGGATATTAAACATGTTTGATATTTTGAGCCGATTTTAGAACATATGACGCATCGCTACTGAAACCGGAAATCACTGACACGCCAACGAAAATCAACAAACAAGAAATGGAGACCAGCAGGATCCCAAAGTGGAACTCCAGCACGGAAGAAAAACTTATTCAGCTGTGGCAGGAGCACGGGTGTCTCTATAATGTGGATGACAACTGTTACCGGTAGTAGACAATAAATGCAGATATAGGCCTAATTGTAATAATAAAAAACAACATAATATCGATTTTGCCTGCAAGCGTGGCGTGAGCGTGGCGTTTCTGATGCGTGTCAGCCGCGGGGCTGCCTGCCGTTTTCTCTGGGTGCGTCTCAATCAGCTCCCTAGTTCAGTTGTCAGGGCACTGATCAGGGAGTCAGCCCATTGACTTATGTCCTGAACAGTGCCCTGACTAGTGAACTAGGGAGCTGATTGATACGCAGGGTCTGTCTTTGCACACCAGAAGCGTCTGACGCGCTGCCCGCTGCTGTACATTGAAGCCCCGTTCACACCGCCAGCGATTTGGTCACTGCATGTCGCCAGCGCCAGAGATTCATGTAGCTGGGGGGCGTTTCTACTATGAGTTGCATATAAACGTCATTAAATAGTACCGTTTTTATTACTAGTGTTTTGCAGAACAGAGCAAGTTATTAGAATACATACACACTGTACTGTAATAGGTAGACCATACTGCATGCAGTTTAGTCAAAACTTACTTTATATCCCCACAATCCCAGACACGTTTTTCCATGCATCATTTTTTTAAATGTGTCTCTGTATGTAGGCTACACCTAGACATATTATAAAGAACATGGGACTTGCTAAAAGCGAATATCAACAACTCCTCCGGACACCGCAGTAGCAGCAGTAAAGCAGACGGATCACGTGCACTCCACTGACTTCACTCCTATTGGTTGTCGCTCGCGAAAATCGCTTCTCGTTTGCATAAAGTTGAAATTTCGGAACTTTTATCGCGTGTCTCACGTCGCTTGACACGCCCACATTCTGTCGCCAACGGTCACTGTCGCTCGTGTCGCCGGATGTCGCCAGCGCTCCATTGAAATTAATGGGATCATGTCTCTTTGTCGCTGCGTGTCGCTGGCGGTGTGAACGGGGCTTGGGAAGCCATATACTTCATGTTAAATATAAATATATTGCCTATTGATACAGCAAAGACAAATAATAATAGGCTACTAATAATATTTCGCAAACCAAATTCTGAGGAAAACATTTGTCTTAAGTTATTCATTATGTCACTTACCATTATTATCCCGCTTTCCCGGGATAACGTTACGTGTTTAAACGAGATCAAAGCTGGTCAATAGCTGCGAATTATTAATTGTAGGCCTATTAAAATAAATGTTAACAGATTATTTAATAACGTAAACAAGGTCGCGTTACTCGATGCTCTGTGTGAGACTCGTGTAGGAATCAAAACAGCAAAACTATTGTATAAGTAACTTCAATATCGTCAACGAAAATAGTTCCAAACAAAGCCACACCAGAGCATGTTTGCTTCTTCAAACAACAGTGTTTCTTTAATGAAAAACTCAATGTTATAAATAAATAAATGATTTAATTATCTATCATGAATCCGAAGCTGTCCTCTATCTACATCTGTTGCAATAAAATAAAATAACAATAAACGAACAGAACACGCTTACAGATTAGACTCAATATTTTGACTCATCACCACAGAAAAACACTTCCTCTAACTCCCGCTGTAATCTGACCATTACACGTCTAGTGCGTTTTGGCTCTTTTTGTTGACTTTTTGCTCAGCGCACAGATAGTCCGTTCAAAAATGACCGCGCTCATCTCCTGCACAATCTCATGCTTGCTGTTATGTCTGTCATGCGTGCGCCTCCTAGCAACCAGGCGCTTGTTTCAGTTTGTGTTCCAGACGTTTTTAAAGTCTGGTAGTGTATGATGCCCAGCTTTTCTCTGTAACCATTTACAAAGTCGGCAAGTGTATGATGCCTAGTGTTTTTGAAATCTGTTCAGATTTAAAAAATCGTGTAGTGTATTCCAGCCCTTACTTGTGTCTTAAAAATGAAAGTTTAAAGATTGTGGTTAATTCACTGAGCTTGTGCTCAAACTTTAATGCACAAACCAATCCCATGCATCATCACCAAAACATCCTGCCTCTCTTCCTCACGTTACCCTATCCCATCGTCCTACCTAGATATTTCCCTCTGCTGGATACATTAGGCATTACAGTTAATCTACTGCATATCAACAGTCTATCTATGATATCAACACAGGGAATAGTGATTGAGGGTTATGTATGCGCGTACGCAGTGCGTGTGTGTGTGTTCGCGCCGATCTATTGGGGTGTGTGTGTGAGTCTGTGAGAGAGAGAGAGTTTGTGTGCACATGTATGTTTGAGTGCGTGAAGTCGGACAGCTGTTTGTAAATCGGCTGTGCACTCGTTATTGCGGTGCAACGTGAGAATGAATAACTGCACTCGAACATGTCCACTATAATGTCAGACAACACTACAAATGGCCGTCCCTTCAAATAATGCCCTATTTCAGGGTATAGGGGGTCGATTTCAGATTCAGCCCCTGTCGTGGAGACTGAGCAGCCCAACATCTCGATTGAGACAGAGCAGTCTGTCAGGTGTGTGTGCGCACCCGCCGATCTGTTTGTGACTTGTGTAGGTGAGTTTGTGTGCACATGTATGTTTGAGTGTGTTTTAAGTACAATTACAAAGCAATTCATTGGTTTTGTTTAACTCTGAAACAATTTTCGAGTTGCGTTGTGGTAAAAATAGCTACGGGTAGCGCCAGCTGATTGAGGAGTTCAACCATTCTACGTCATCAACCTAGAACGCAAACAAAATGGCGCCGCCCATGGTCCAAATATAACATCGATTTTTTTTAAATAACGTAGATCTTTCATGGGTTTTCTACTACATAATTCAGTAAGAGACATCATTTATGTTATATTAAGCCATACAAGTCTCAACACCAGGGGATACCCTTTAACAAATATTTGTAGAAGCAGTCTGCATGCCTATGTGTTTGATTTTATATACCTGTGGCCATGGAAGTGATTGAAACAGCCAAATTCAATGATTTGGAGTGGTGTCCCAATACTTTTGGCAATATAGTGTATATGCAGCATGAATTATTTACACTTACAAATATTTGCAGTAAGAAGCTACCGTGCTTCAGTCACCCAATGAAAAAAGTCTTGCAGATTTGAAGAAAAGTAAGGCAATAAGGGGAATATTCCAAAACCTAGTGGTCCTTAAATATTAATGTGTTAAAATGTTACTCCTTATGTAGTGTATATAGTTCTGCAAAAATATAGTGACATAAAGTGAAGTGAAGGCCATGTAACTTATACTCAGAAATTATCCTCTTCATTTACCCCAGTTAGTGCAAACACCAGGAGCAAGGAGTAGTGAAAACATGCACACCCGGAGCAGTATTATATATTGAAACATAATGTTAATTGTTAGTTTATTAGAGTTATAGCATTAACTAATGTAACATATGTGACCTTAATGTAAAGAGTTACCCATTCAATGTTCATTACCTACCAAAAATGTTTCCAGTAGGTTCTGATGTCCAGCTTTGTAAAAGTCTGTGAACTGTGCAGGTAAAGGTGTTTCCTTCCTTCTGGTGCTGACTAGGAATTGAAAAGTGTGTGGTCAGGGACCAAATGCTTTCAGAAGGGGTCCAATCCACACACTTGACATCTGAGATACTAGAATGGTTGACCTGGAAGTTGACGCAAACCTCACCAGAGGGGAGATCATTTACAACACACTCCAGCAAAGCACTGTCCGTCTGACCAGATTTCTTGAAAGCCCTCCTGATCACCACTACAGGATCCTTCTTTATTTTACCTGAGGAGGAGCAAAAAAAAAAAACATTTTAATTCATAATATGTGGTTTTCAGAACCTACAAGGTCACACTTGATAAGTGCAAAATTAACAACTCACCAGCTTGAATTTCAACTTTCTCATCTGGGAAACATGGATGTTTAGCAGTACAAACAATGGTCTCCAGTTTCAACCACTCATTTCTGGACAAAGTCCAGTTGCTCACAATTTTATTGTGCTGGTCTGTATGAGGCGAAACGTTTTTTTTGGCAGTGATTGGCAACCAAGACACTTCAGTGCTGTAAGGCGCTTCAACAATGCAAGAAAATGTGACTTCGCTCGCCTCCAGATTGTCTCTGAGATTCACTTTCTTTACTTGGATTGAAGGTTTGAACACAGACTTTTCTGTACAGGTTAAATGAATAAAGTTAGCTTCATAGAATGATGATGCTTATATATTAATTATACTGTCATTACTAGCTCATCTATGATTTATCTTCATTGTTTTCAACTTACCCATGCACATATTATATTCTTTCTTGAACTCGAAAGTGTTGTGGGTGGCTTTACAAGTGTACGGTTTGTCTTCATATGGAGCACTGATAGATATTTGACTTATATAAGTAAAGTTATTATTCACTTTCTCAGTGGTCTGCAAAATAGTTTTATCAGCAGCATTGACACGCTGATCTCCTCTAAACCATTGTACAGTCAGTTGTTCTGGGTAATAATCCTTCAACTGGCACTGCAACACGATGTTATTACCGTCCTCTCTACTCAGCAGAGCAATAGTAGGTGGAGTGACACGTTTTACTATTAAAACAAAGAAAGAATCAATTAACTCGGGCAAACAGAGCATACAAGATACAAAGATTATACAAATCAACCATATAAATACTTTTTTAATTAATTCAAATAGAAATATACAAAATAATGATATTATGATATGGTTCCCCACAAAAAAACTACATTTAAAAAAAAGCTGTTAATGCTTCAGTGGGGTGGATATTTACATCATAAGAGTCTTTAAAGTTGCAGATACTGGAGTAGAAAAAAAGAAGATAGATAGACAAGGAAATCAGAAACTTGCTTGTGAGAACATAACAAACAGAAGATGGAAGCGTTATGTAACAGTCAAGCTAAAAAAACCAAAAGCAGAACTGAAAACCATCTGCACTTCTGAGACAGGGTTGAGCACATCTGTACAGGAAAGACACTTTTCCATTTACATAAAATTACTCTCCTTTAAGCAATTGTTTTAATAAACACTATATTGCCAATTTTTTGGGACGCCTGCCTTTACATGCACATTAACTTTATATTGACATCCCATTCTCAATCTGTAGGGTTTCATATTGAGGTGGCCTTGGCCCACCATTTGCAGCCATAACAGCTTCAACTCTTCTGAGATGGCTTTCTACAGGTTTAGCAGTGTGTTTATTGGATTGTTTTGGCCATTCTTCTAGAAGTGTATTTGTGAGGTCAGGCACTGATGTTGGAGGAGAAGGCCTGGCTCACAGTCTCCACTCTAATACATCCCAAAGGTGCTCTGTAGGGGTCAGGACTCTGTGCAGGCAAGTCAAGTTCCTCCACACCAAGCTCACTCATCCATGTATTTATGGACCTTGTGCACTTGTACCTGTCCCAATCTGGAACAGTTAGGGGCCAAGCCCAACCGCTGAAAAAACAACCCCCCACCATACCCCCCACCCCACTCCCCAATCTATACACTTGGCACAATGCAGTCAAGCAAGTATCGCTCTCCTGGCAACCACCAAACCCAGACTCATCTATCGGATTGCCAGACAGAGAAGGGTGACAGATACATGTCTCCACTGCTCTAGAGTCTGGTAGCAGTGTGCTTAACACCACTGCATATGACACTTTTCACTGTTCTTGGTGATGTAAGGCTTGGATGGAACTGCTCAGCCATGGAAACCATTTCATGAAGCTCTCTATGCACTGTTCTTGAGCTAATCTGAAGGCCACACAGAGTTAGGAGGTCTGTAGCTATTGACTCTGGAAAAAGTTGCCAACTTCTGCGCACCGTGTGCCTCAGCATGCACTGACCCCGCTCTGTGATTGTATGTGGCCTACCACTTCATGGCTAAGTTGCTGTTGTTCCCAATTGCTTCCACTTATCTTATGATACCACTAACAGTTGACTTGAATATTTATAAGGAAATGTCACGAATGGACTTATTGCACAGATGGCAGCCTAACATGGTACCACGCTTGAATTCACTGAGCTCCTGAGTGACCAGTTCTTTAACAAATGTTTGTAGAAGCAGTCTGCATGCCTATGTGTTTGATTTGGCCATGGAAGTGATTGAAACAGCCAAATTCAATGATTTGGAGTGGTGTCCCTAGCCTAGAAATCTAGACGCACCCTAGCGGCAGCAAATTTAAATTTAATTCGGTGGGCGGGGCCATAATGACGACGGCCGAGTTGCGTTTGCGTGCTTCTAGTAAACACAGAAACTGGCGAACGGTGGTGGTCTTTCGAATCAGCTTTGACCGCGACTCTGGAAGACTTGGAGTTAAGCTTTTCTCTGAGAAAAGAACAAAGAACGGCACTGAAGTCATTCTTAAAAAGGGAAGATGTGTTCGGAGTTTAGCCAACCGGATACGGTGAATGTTTAATCTATCAACAAGCTCTGTTTCACCTTCGTTGCTCTGGTTGGTGTAGCGCTATCCTATCGCGTGCAGAGGGAGTTTGAAAGACAACCGTTTATCCCACCTCTCGGATTGAGCCCTGTCTATGGTGAGTTTCCAGACCAAACATCTTGATGTGGGTCTGGCTTGTCAGGCTATGGTGTCTCAATACTTTTGGCAATATAGTGTATATGCAGCATGAATTATTTACACTTACAAATATTTGCAGTAAGAAGCTACCGTGCTTCAGTCACCCAATGAAAAAAGTCTTGCAGATTTGAAGAAAAGTAAGGCAATAAGGGGAATATTCCAAAACCTAGTGGTCCTTAAATATTAATGTGTTAAAATGTTACTCCTTATGTAGTGTATATAGTTCTGCAAAAATATAGTGACATAAAGTGAAGTGAAGGCCATGTAACTTATACTCAGAAATTATCCTCTTCATTTACCCCAGTTAGTGCAAACACCAGGAGCAAGGAGTAGTGAAAACATGCACACCCGGAGCAGTATTATATATTGAAACATAATGTTAATTGTTAGTTTATTAGAGTTATAGCATTAACTAATGTAACATATGTGACCTTAATGTAAAGAGTTACCCATTCAATGTTCATTACCTACCAAAAATGTTTCCAGTAGGTTCTGATGTCCAGCGTTGTAAAAGTCTGTGAACTGTGCAGGTAAAGGTGTTTCCTTCCTTCTGGTGCTGACTAGGAATTGAAAAGTGTGTGGTCAGGGACCAAATGCTTTCAGAAGGGGTCCAATCCACACACTTGACATCTGAGATACTAGAATGGTTGACCTGGAAGTTGACGCAAACCTCACCAGAGGGGAGATCATTTACAACACACTCCAGCAAAGCACTGTCCGTCTGACCAGATTTCTTGAAAGCCCTCCTGATCACCACTACAGGATCCTTCTTTATTTTACCTGAGGAGGAGCACAAAAAAAAAACATTTTAATTCATAATATGTGGTTTTCAGAACCTACAAGGTCACACTTGATAAGTGCAAAATTAACAACTCACCAGCTTGAATTTCAACTTTCTCATCTGGGAAACATGGATGTTTAGCAGTACAAACAATGGTCTCCAGTTTCAACCACTCATTTCTGGACAAAGTCCAGTTGCTCACAATTTTATTGTGCTGGTCTGTATGAGGCGAAACATTTTTTTTGGCAGTGATTGGCAACCAAGACACTTCAGTGCTGTAAGGCGCTTCAACAATGCAAGAAAATGTGACTTCGCTCGCCTCCAGATTGTCTCTGAGATTCACTTTCTTTACTTGGATTGAAGGTTTGAACACAGACTTTTCTGTACAGGTTAAATGAATAAAGTTAGCTTCATAGAATGATGATGCTTATATATTAATTATACTGTCATTGCTAGCTCATCTGTGATTTATCTTCATTGTTTTCAACTTACCCATGCACATATTATATTCTTTCTTGAACTCGAAAGTGTTGTGGGTGGCTTTACAAGTGTACGGTTTGTCTTCATATGGAGCACTGATAGATATTTGACTTATATAAGTAAAGTTATTATCCACTTTCTCAGTGGTCTGCAAAATAGTTTTATCAGCAGCATTGACACGCTGATCTCCTCTAAACCATTGTACAGTCAGTTGTTCTGGGTAATAATCCTTCAGCTGGCACTGCAACACGATGTTATTACCGTCCTCTCTACTCAGCAGAGCAATAGTAGGTGGAGTGACACGTTTTACTATTAAAACAAAGAAAGAATCAATTAACTCGGGCAAACAGAGCATACAAGATACAAAGATTATACAAATCAACCATATAAATACTTTTTTAATTAATTCAAATAGAAATATACAAAATAATGATATTATGATATGGTTCCCCACAAAAAAACTACATTTAAAAAAAAGCTGTTAATGCTTCAGTGGGGTGGATATTTACATCATAAGAGTCTTTAAAGTTGCAGATACTGGAGTAGAAAAAAGAAGATAGATAGAAAAGTAAATCAGAAACTTGCTTGTGAGAACATAACAAACAGAAGATGGAAGCGTTAAGTAACAGTCAAGCTAAAAAAACCAAAAGCAGAACTGAAAACCATCTGCACTTCTGAGACAGGGTTGAGCACATCTGTACAGGAAAGACACTTTTCCATTTACATAAAATTACTCTCCTGTTATGCAATTTATGTTTTAATATATATGCAGCATGAGTTATTTACACTTAGAAATATTCACAGTAAGAAAATTGCCATGCTTCAGTCACCCAATAAACAGTGTCTTGCAGATTTGGAGAAAATTAAGGAAATTAGGGGAATATTTCAAAACCTAGTGGCCTTTAAATACTCCTGAATATAAATATGTGTTATTCTTTATACAGTGTATATGAACATATTTAGAGCAACATTAGTTTATTATGCAAAGCAGTGTTTTTCCTTGAGATGTCAACACAATTTTTTAAAACTCGAGATTAAAAAAAACACAAGAGAAGTCAAATTGTTTCTTTTTTTTATTAAAGTAGAATATAAAGACAAACAGCACAATCACATATTTATAAAAATAGAGAGATAGCGAGAGAGAGAGAGAGAGAGAGAGAGAGAGAGAGAGAGAGAGAGAGAGAGAGAGAGAGAGAGAGAGAGAGAGAGAGAGAGACTTGAAGCTGTTTTTCAGTCCTTACAGGGATCTTTCATTTCACCTGAAAGCATAATTTGACACCAATTACAACAGAGAAAACAACTTTTGTTTAACATTCATGGATATACAGCATATCAAATCTCCATAAAAATTCAAAAGGCCACGTTTTTTTTCCCATCAGCTCTCTCTTCCAATGATAACTAATTCAGATGCTCCTATAAAATCTTTTCTCGTGTTTATCCTAAATGTAAAATTAGCTCGAAAAAGTATTAAAAGTTTTTACCTTAACAAAAGTAGCACCTATGCTGTAGAATAATGTGATGAGGAACAGGAAAACAAAGGTAACAGCAGTGTTTGAAATGCCACTGTCATCTGTATCAATGGTTTCAAACAGGGGATGCTCTATCCACACAATCCACGCTGAAAAAAAAGACAATATCTCTTTAAGACACAAGCTGAGTACTGGATTTTAATCAACTTGCCTGTCCATCCTTATTATTAAAAAAGAAGGAAAAGAAAAAGATTTAAGACAGGTGGACGATTATGGTGATTTTAATCAATTCACCTGTCCATCTATGTTGAAAATTAGACAGGAAAAGGAAACTAATCAGAACATTGTAAAGGACAGAAAACCTTAATGAAATCATATTGTTTTTGAAATTTGGTTGTGATTTATTTAACATATTTACTATAATTAAAACATCTATGTTAAGAAAAAATGACCCTGACCGTTTCAAATAAATAAGCTAAACATTTATGAATGTGTCTCGGCATGCTGTAGATGAACCAATGTAAGATTTATCATTCTTTATGGCCTGTATAAAAGTGATCATAATGTAAAACCATTCAAATAACATACAACACACACGCACACACACGCACACACACACACAAAAGCATTTACTCCGGTTACTTAGCATTTTATGTGCCTGCTAATGGCACGTTGTCTTCAGAATAAACTTATTTAAAAAAATTATGTTCATATTTAAAAAGTAATCATTGTATTATTATTATCACTTCAACAGTTACATTTTTTTTAATACTATTTTTTTTTTTTAGGTGGAGTTATGTTGTCTTTGTGACCTTTTATGCTCACATACACTGGACAGAGACACATACAACTGCAAGATAACATAAATTAAGTGCACAGGAAATATGCTTAGTTTGTTTTTTTTATTAATCTTTTCCTAAATGTGATGTGCATGAAAATATCTCAAAAAAAGCATGAAGCCACAAACATTAAAGACAAACACAATTACAATTATGGACATGAAACTCAAAAACAAAAGGAAAACACAAGATGAACACTTAACAGGCATAACAGGAAGACGTCACATACATAACAATCTATTCCTTGCAGCATGCAGGGGTATTCATGCTTAGATTAATAACACCTGACTTATTTTTATCATCGGCAAGAGATCTTGTCAGTACGCGCATGTTTTTATCAATGCTTTCATGGTACACAACACAACTGTACACTGTACCACTCTTCCAATCAGCATAACTGACTGTGATCTGACTGTAGACGGAGAAGTATTTATCATGCTGCATCGGCTGGCTAGTTTTGGGCTTGAATCTAAGATTCGGTTCATCATCAGCAAGCCAAGACACAAACACCTCCTTGGGGTAGAAATCCTTCACATAACATGTCAGGGTCATCATTTCATCATCTTTGTGCTCTGGGGGGGCTAACAGGTAAACAGAGGGTCTTGTGTGTCCATCACCTAGTATACAAAGTCACAATTAAGACCAGAATGATACGTCTTTTTTGTCACATCGTAAATTAATAAATCAAGAGACCTTGTGGAAGCAAGAACTGTGTGGTGTTTTACAAATAGAAAAACCCATACCATTTTCTCTTCTGAACGTGAACTCCTCAGGCTGTGGTAGACAAGAGTGTTCAACGGTGCACTTAAACTCTGTGCCGTTGCTCCATTCTTCATAACCGATAATGGCGTCAAGTTCCACATATTTTTGGTGGTCGAGATTTGATTTATCACTGATAACAAAATTATTTGCCGTTATTTTCATTTTCATGAATCCAGCTGCTCCAGAAGCTTTGCACTTCAGCACTCCAGTTCTGTTTCTCAGCATGGATTCAAGAGAGGGAGGGACTATTTCGCCAACAACATTGCTGCAGTCCTGCTGAGTAGCTGTGTACCAAAGGCAGACGTGCAATAGATTTAGGGAGAGGTAAACATCAAATAATATAATAAAGCTTTTTCAAAACATCCACAGTCCTCAAGAGGTAACATACCTGTATATTTGGCCTCTTTGGATTGCTTTTCCATCTTTCCTGTCACAAACTCGCACTTAATTGTGCTGTCTTGTTTCTGCCATGATTCTGCCGAGATTTGCAAAATGCTTGTGGCGCTATACAAGGTTACTGGGCCAACCTTCTCACTTGTGTCAAAGGTGTCTATTACACTTTTCACCACCTGATCATCATGAAACCACTTAAACGAGTATGTTTTAGGCGAAAACTTCTGGGCTAAACAAATGAAGGTTGCGTTTCCATTCTCTAATTCCGTTTGTGTTGGTACTGTTAAGTAGACAGTTGCAGGCAGCTCTGGCGGTGGGGCTGGCAACATTCAGGAGAAAGCAGAGAGGACATGAAAGGCACAAGAAAACAGTGCAACATGATTTACTAAGCAAAGCACTATATGCTGCTCTCAGTTGAGTTTGGATGTCAATGTTAAGTGTTGTAGCCTATATTTAAAATATTTTTTACACATTTTTATTTTGTTTAACAAGAAGACATATCGTATGCCATTGTATTTCCTGGCATGAGAACAGAGGAAAAAGTATTTCTGAAAGGCTAAGCCTATTATTGTGCTTTTCTGTTCTGAAGTTTTCAGAGCTGTTCTCAGCTGGTGTAAACATTCACTGTCATATCAGACTTTTGCAAAGGACAACAAGCTTGACATGCACAGAAATATAACAGCAGGTTCATTGGCATTATATCATTCAATTTGACATTGAATGAACCTCCACGAAGACAAATCATCCCAACAGCAATACAAAACATTAACCCAACAGCAATATAAAATAGAGAGACACATTAAGTAGCCTACCTAAAATGTAAAATGTTAGACATTTTAGAGATGTGACTTACCGGGTGGAGATACCGTAGTTTTCTTATTGCCCCTCGAATTTGAAGCTTCACATGTGTACGGTTTTTTAGAATCCCAGTCGCTTTTTTTCACACGCAGATGGCTGAATTTGGTGTAGTCCCCTTCTCCTCCGAGCGCTGGATACTGAACGACATCAGTCAGCGTTTTACCGTTGCCATCCGTCCAACTGAATGTAAGCGAGTCCGCAGGTGAGAAACCTCTTGTCAAGCAGCCGATGGTGATTAACCCATCGGAACCAGCAGAGCACTGAGACAGGGCGAAGATTGACCTCGGCGCAGATTCTTGAGCTGCAGAGACATTACATCTTTCTCAGACAATATATTACAACCAATGAAGTAGCATATGCAACACTATTAAACTGCTAGATGTCAAAAGAACGAACGAGCAAATGAGTGAGTGAGTAAAACAAACAAACGAACAAATAAACAAATAAACAAACAAACAAATAAATAAATAAATAAATAAATAAATAAATAAATAAATAAATAAATAAATAAATAAATAAATAAATAAATAAATAAAACGCTTGATTGAGATTAAATTATTTTAGGTGAGAAAGAAATAGGCTACACCCCCGAGTAGTAGCCTATTTTTCCTTTGCATCAAAGTTATGTGGCCAGATGCTTGAACCGTTTAAAAAATAAAAAATAAATAAGATACGTTAACAAGTAGATTGGTTTTGATAGAATAATAATAAAATATACGACTTAGGCTACACACTAGTTGGTCTTAAGAAATCGGTCGCGTAGCCTATAATAAACCAAATTCCCCCTAATTCGCGTAATCTCGATTTTTTAGATTTTGTAAAGTAGCCTAGAGACACTGTAAAAAATAAAAACATAAAATGTAGGCCCTCTGGTAATTTTCTGCCCGTAGTCTAGCCTACATTATCCAGCCATTTTACGGAAGTTTCCGTGAACCCTTAAACACAAACTGCAATGTGTAAATCAAAATACAGGTAAAACACCTGTTTAAAAAAAAAAAAAAAAATATATATAGGCCAATGGAAAAGTCCTTCATATTTATACAGTAGGCCTACGCTGTCGTATTTTAACGGACATTGACTTTTTATTTTTTTATTTTTTTACAGTGAATTTTAATTTATTACTGGCAAATTAGGCTACTGCATAATGACTTTTAATGTAGTTTCAAATTAAACAGATCTTTAACTTATGAAAAGTAGGCTACGGCTTGAATAAAAAACAAACAAACAAAAAAAAAAACCTTTCAAAACCTTTCGAGAATTTAAAATAAAAGCACCGCAAAGCAGTAGGCCATATGTAATTTAGAACGAAATCATATAAAAAATATAAAACGTAAAATTGATCATTAAAAAAAAAAACAGCCTGAATAAACAATTCAAACAAACACTACTCACACATATAAAAGTTCCCTTTTTAATTTAATTTTCACTGTGCTTCAACCAAATAATTAATTAATTTATTAATAAATATTTAGAACATTACAGAAACATTACTAAATCAGCACGCCAGGTTATTGCTATTATTATCATTATTTTATTTGATTTTATTTTAAATATTGGAATGCAATCAACCATTATTTTAAATAAGTTTGGCCTATATGTAGCCTATAGAAAGTTCAAACGCACCAGACACGTTGCACTTTAGTTATGCTATTTATTTTTATATTTAGCCTACTTTCAGCTTCTATTTGAGCAGAAGCTCAAAAAGCAACACATGCGAGAAGAATGAAAAACAAAAGGAGTCGTTTAAGAATACTGTTATTGATTTGTGTTCATTTTTAGCAGCTGAACAATATTATACAGTTATACAAATATTATGCAGCCTAGTCTTTTAAATCGAAATTGCACACAAAGTTAAATTAAGACAGTTTGCAACAGAAAACTCCAACTCTGTTAAAGATATAGGCCTAATAAAAAAATAGCTAATAAAACACGTTCATTTTTTATTTTATTTTACGATACAAATATTCTTGCAATTAATCATAAAATCTTACTGTTTGTTACGGTGACTTTGGTGCCGCTTCCCCAGTAGTCGAAAGCCCAGTTACACAATATACGTTTAATGTTACATTGCAGTATTAAAATACAATGCTCGAGCTGTTAAACGAGCTGTAGCCAGCTCTTGTTTTATTGAAATGCACAAATACAATTATTTAAAGTGCAATTAGGCTTATTCATAATGAATGCGTTTCTAGCAATTTAGCATAGGCGACTTTAGACTTTAATTGTTCTAATCGCAGAACAAGAGAATAGCATTTGAAATGTTGCTTTAATGTTTTTTTTCTTGACAAAACAACTGCTCACATTTAACTAAAAATCCGATTTTGATTTGGTATGTGGTATTTTTCTTACCTGACGAGACAGTGACCGTCGTGCCTTTCCCCCAGTAGTCAAAAGCGTAGTCACATTGATACTTTACCCGGGGATATTGTACAAAAATAGCAAATATGTAGCTAACGATAGCTTTCAATTCTATAACCCACAGATTCGACTATTTGTCGTTTTAATTTAATCTAATGTTTGTTCTTGCAACACGGACCTAGAACATTTACATTTAGCCAACTAAAGCCTATTTAAAACGTGCCAACGTTATTGAGAAGATTAACTGAAATGTAACTTCTTACCAGATGTCACTGTGACCGTCGTGCCTTTTCCCCAGTAGTCAAAAGCGTAGTCACATTGACACTTTACCCGGGGATATTGTACAAAATTAGCAAATATGTAACAATAGCTTTCAGTTATTATTCTATAACCCACATATTCGATTATTTATTGTTTTAAATTATTCTATTAGTTGTCTTTGCGAAACGGACCTAGAAAACCTTTAGCCAACTATAGCCTTTATTAAGAAGATTAGCTGAAATGTAACTTCTTACCAGATGTCACTGTGACAGTCGTGCCTTTCCCCCAGTAGTCAAAGGCAGCGTCACAGTGATACTTTTAATTTTCTTCAGTGAACAAAAACACAAACGATCTTTTCCACTAATATTAGAGAACCATGCAGTTACAGCCTGATTTATTTCGTATTGCCACATTATCCATGATATTTTCTATGACTAAAATTGTTAATAATTAGGCTATATTAATTGTTTTTATATTCGGAATAATTTTTGCTGTTTGGCTTGTAGCTATAGCCTACATTAAAATCTAATTTCTTACCTGATGTTACGGTCACCGTTGTTCCCTTTCCCCAGTAGTCAAAGGCACCGTCACAGCGGGAAGGTTTATGATAAGAGCCATACCATAACCACAATAATTCCTTTACATAGGCTAGGCATATCTTATCTAGGCCGACGATCTCAAAACGACTCGGTTTGACACGTTAGTTAGCACTTTCTTTATTTGGAGAGATTTGTTCGGTATTTTTACGCTTACCTGCGAATCTTTCCATTGTTAACCAAGGTAAAAATGGTAAATACGTCTGCATGCTATTTTGTGATCAGACTAGGCCTACTGATCTTCCAAAATAAATAAAAATAAAATAACAGAAAATATCAACAGCTTTATCTTACCTGAGGAAACCGTGACTTTGGTTCCCTTTCCCCAGTAGTCAAAGTAGTCGACACAGTGACTGGTGCCTTTGAGTTACTGACCAAAAAACCCACAGGAATCAGCTGTTAATGCACTGTAGCAATTTTTTGTAATCTAATTTTTTTTTTTTTTTTACTGTAATAGGCCCAATGTACAGTAAGATACTGTAAAATGTGTATACAAGTTATGCAATTGTAAACTGCAAAGGATTATGGGAAAATATATGTTCACTGCTGTAATTCTTCTCTACTGTAAGTAGAGTATCACATGTGATCAAAGGAACTGAAACCTAAGATATATCATTCTACCTTTTGGCAGAGGTGGTAAAAGAACTCAAAAGTTATACTCGAGTGAAAGTAGATATACCTAAATAAAAAATTACTCCAGTAAATGTAGAAAGTCCTCCATTCAAACATCACTTGAGTAAAAGTACAAAAGTATCAGATTTAAAACGTACTCAAGTACCGAAAGTAAAAAGTAAATATTCAAATTAACTGTTAATATCAATAATTAAGCAGATAAATTCTTTTGGGAGTGATGTAATGCTTTAATTGAACAAATGATAAGATGAAATGATAAATGATAAGAGCCAATGAAGCACCTTAATGCAGTATAGGGGTTAAACTTAAAATAGTTCCATGTTCCATACATTAGCTCTGTCAAACAGATGATGAGCAAGATACGAATTTAATTTAATTTAATTTAATTTAATTTAATTTAATTTAATTTAATTTAATTTAATTTAATTTAATTTAACTAATTCAAAATTAATTCAAAAGCCATAACCACAATGACATATTACGTAACAATTAGTTAATAGTCATGTGCCTCAACAAGTCATAATATAATTTGGAAATTGTTATGATTAATGATTAATTAAACACAACTGAGAGTCGGAATGCATGGCTTTGAATACATTCATTTACATTATTAGTTAATGTAATGTGTTATTAGGGAATTAATGTTGTCATATTTAATTAATAGCAATTCATATATTACTTAATCTATTAATAATATAGAATGTTCATTAGTTGCCGATGCAGTAAATCATTAGTAATACATTTAGGCATGAATTAATGCATATTAGTACACCTGTATTGTATTGTAAAGTGTTACCAATGTTTTCATAGTAAATAGAGTGCCACAAAATAAAAACGTTTGGAAAGCACAGAACTAACGTTAATGTGGCAAACCTGACTTGTCAGTTTTTCCAAGTCTATACCCAACTGGATCATCCATGACCGACCTGACCGGTTTGGAAAGCAAGTGTAATAAATACTTGGAGCGGGCATGGGGAAATGTATTGGAGTAAAAAGTAAACTTTGCCTTTAAAATTGTAGTGGAGTAAGAGTAAAAGTAGATGCAAATAAAATATACTTAAGTAAAGTACAGATCCCTGAAAAAAATACTTAAGTAAAGTATCACCATTTCTTACCACCCCTGCCTTTTGGTCAGAATAAATGGATGCAGGCAAGCCTTTTTAGCTTAAATAGTTTACTCCTCGTAATTTAAATTCAGTTAGAGAGCTCTACAAGTCAATGATCACTAGAAACAATTATGATTACAGAGATCTCTAATAAAAAATTGAGTAGTCAGACCCACTACTCTAGTCTGGAAACTGGCTATTGACAGGGCTCAATCCGTGGGGCGGGATAAACGGTTGTCTTTCAAACTTCCTCTGCACGCGACAGGATAGCGCTACCACCAACCAGAGCAATGAAGGTGAAGCAGAGCTAGCTGATGATTAAACTTTCGCCATATCCGGTCGGCAAAACTCTGAACACATCTTCCCTTCTTAAGAATGACTTCAGTGCCGTTCTTTGTTCTTTTCTCAGAGAAAAGCTTAACTCCAAGTCTTCCAGAGTTGCGGTCAAAGCTGATTCGACAGACCGCCGTTCGCCAGTTTCTGTGTTTGCTAGTAGCACGCAAACGCAACTCAGCCGTCATCATGTTAATCCCTGCCCACCGACTCTATACACTATGTGATTGGCCTGACCAGAGTTTAGTTTTTACAGCTCAGAAGTGTATTGAGGGTTGCTATAGACGACACTCACGGCAGATTAGATTTGCTGCCTAGGCTGCTTCTTGATTTCTAGGCTAAATTATGACAAGAATCCTTGGGAAAAATTTCATTATTAAAATTTCTTGCAATACACATCTGTCAATTATTCTCAGCGTCCTAAGTCTAGGTCAGAAATATTATTTGCAACACATATGTTGCTTACACTATCCAAAACATGATGACCCTGAAATTAGGAAGCTATTTTTAGAATATTAATAACCTTAACTGAACTCTTCCTGCATTTGCCCTCAGTTCATGTGTTTTAATATTTACAAATAATTAAGAAAAAAAGGACAAAGGTTAAAAGTAATGCAAACCCTTATTTCTAATTTGTCACAGGTTCAGGGTGTGACACTGGCTCTTCCTGTTGTTTGTTCTGTCCTCTCAATTTTCTGCAGCTCGTGATTGGAGTAATTAGCTTGATCTCCTGGACCTGTCACTCCCAGCTGTGTTTATCTCTTGTTGTCAGTGGATCACTTCATGTCACGTGGATGTTATATGGCTGCACTACATTCTGCTCTGTGTCTAAGCTTGGAATATACTCTGCAAGAACAAAGAAATTTGTTAATTTTCTTGAGGTGGCCCGAACAAGAACAAAGTTCATTCTGGCCAGTATATTCCATACTTCACGAGAAAAGCAGGTGCCGATCATCTGTGTTTCTCCACATTAATCCCGCCCATTTTAAATGTCTGACCAATTACTTAATAGGAATGGGGGTATTATTGTTGCTTTATTCCAAACAAATATAATATCCACAAATAAACGTAAACCAATTTAAATAATAATAATAATTTCCTAAACCAATAGAATGAGATCCACAAATAAATGCAGGAGTTTCACAAAAATGAATTAGATTCACAAATAACTACAATGACATTGTTGAATAACAAAAAAATCCACACATATATTTTTATTTCACAAACACACAACTCTGCCTTGCATAAGTTGTATTCATTTGTGAATCGCTTCCTGTGCATTTGTGGATCTCTTCTTGCACATTTGTAAATCGCGTGGATTTTGAAACATTTCTAGAATCTAGACTCACACAAATCCACAAATACGTAGACTCCACCCAACGTCTCCTTAAGCCAATCAGATCACAGTTACATCGTGCTGACCAATCATAGTACGTTCTCGCTCCAACCAATCACGTTTGGCCAGTAGCTGAAAAACAGAGTTACAACCACTGATCTATGTAAATCTATATATCTATAACTCTATATAGATCAGTGGTTAGGACACTGTCATAGAACTGATCAATGCAAAGCGCATGTCACAGAGCGACCAATAATTCCAGCATTTCAGTGTAGGCTATCTCAAGTGCACTAGCTGGAAAACGTACTCGGTTACTTTCGTAACCTCGGTTCCCTGAGAGAGAGGAACGAGTATTGCGTATGGGGAAAAACTCATTTTCTCGAGAATATGAAGCAAAACTTTATTAATAAAGCTATCCATGTAAAGCGGAGTGTAGCTGCACGGCCATAGCCCTTGCATACAGGAGGCTATATAAGACCCTGATTCACCATAGGTGTCAGGTTTTAAGATCGACTGAAGCGATACCTGAGAAGCATAAACACGGCATGGAACGCAATACTCGTTCCTCTCTCTCAGGGAACCGAGGTTACAAAATTAACCGAGTAGGTTCCCTTTCGAGAGAGGTTCCTCGTATGGCGTATGGGGAACACAATGTAAAGCGCCGTGTGTGCTGACTGACCCAGTATACTCAAGCACATGTCAAAAAAATCCCAGAGAGACCAACAGAGGCGGCTTATAAGGGGAATGAAGAACCGGAAGAGCCGGTTCGTTTGAACAGCTGATCGGACATAGTTGGATCTTATGATGAATGAATGGTGCTTAAGGACTAATGTGTACAGGCCAAAACGTAAGGCAATCTGTTTGCCAGGGTCAGGATGGAGCCTAGATGGAGAGAAGCCCTGCTTGCAGAGCTGGAACCTCCAATTTGTAGAATCTGATAAAAGTGCACGGAGAGGCCCAGCCTGCCGCCGCACAGATATCTTCCAAAGAAATGCCACACGACCAAGCCCAAGATGAGGCCATGCCTCTAGTGGAGTGGGCTTTAACGCCTATAGGGCAAGTCAGGTTTTTAGACTCATATGCCAGCGAGATTGCGTCCACTATCCAGTGTGAGAGTCTTTGCTTCGTGACAGCACAACCTTTAGTGCGGCCGCCGAAGCAGACAAAGAGCCTGTCTGACTGCCTGAAGGGGGAGGAGCGCTCCAGATACAGTCTCAATGCTCTGACCGGGCAGAGTAGGTTCGCGTCCTGTTCACCCTGAGACGTGGGTAATGGAAGCAGTGTAATAACCTGTGCTCTAAAAGGGGTAGAAAGCACTTTGGGTATAAAATCATGTCTCAGTTTGAGAACAACCTTGGAGTTGTTGGGCCCGAACTCGAGACAGGACGGGCTCACTGAGAGTGCGTGTAGGTCACTCACACGTTTAACCGAGGCCAGAGCCAGCAGAAACGCGGTTTTGAGTGATAAAAGCTTTATGGTCGCGGTCTGGAGTGGCTCGAAGGGGGGACCCTTCATGGCCTCTAAAACCACCGCGAGGTCCCAAATAGGGACCGAGGGAGGGCAAGGGGGGTTCAATCTCCTAGCCCCTTTAAGAAAACGTACAATGAGCTCATTTTTCCCTAGTGAATGTCCCGCGATCTGAGCATGGTTAGCCGCTATGGCGGCGACATAAACTTTGAGCGTGGAGGGGGAACGACCCGCGTCCAGTAGCTCTTTGAGAAAAGCGAGCACTTCTGCTGTTTCGCATGAGCGTGCGTCGATATTTCGCACGGCACACCAGTTAGAAAACACCGACCACTTCAGAGTATAGAGCCGCCTGGTCGCGGGGGCTCTAGCTTCCGAAATAGTGTTCATAACTCTGTCAGAGAGGTTTCCCGATACCAGATGGGCCATATGTGGAGGGCCCATAGCTCGGGACTGGGATGCCAGATCTTCCCCTTCGCCTGCGTGAGGAGGTCTTTCCTCAGCGGAATGGGCTATGGGGCTGTGTCTGACAGCTGGATCAGATCGGAGAACCACGTTCGGTTCCTCCAGAGCGGGGCTATCAAAAGCACCGTGGATACTGTCTCCCAGATTTTCTTGATGGTTTGCGGCAGCATCGCGATCGGGGGGAAAGCATATAGCGGGAGACTGGGCCAAACATGGGCCAGGGCGTCCCTGCGTTTGGAGAAAAATATTGGGCAGTGAGTGTTGTCTTCTTAGAGGAAGAGATCCACCTTCGCTCTGCCGAAGGTGTTCCAAATTAAGAGAACCGTTTGCGGGTGAAGAGACCATTCCCCTGGGGGAATGGGTCCCCTGGATAACATATCCGGACCCAGATTCAGAATACCTGGCATGTGAGCCGCCCTCAGGGAGCTCAGGTTGTGCTCTGCCCATAAAAGGAGATGCTTTGCCATGCGGTGAAGAGAATGTGATCTCAGGCCACTCTGGCGATATATATACGCTACCACCGACATGTTGTGTGTACGAACCAAGACGTGGTGGTTCTTTATATGTGGAAGGAAAGTTCTCAGGGATAAGGCGACCGCTTTCATCTCTAGACAGTTTATGTGCAGCCAATTCTCTGTTTCTGTCCACAGGCCAGAGTTTGGCTTGCCCTTGTGTAGGGCTCCCCACCCTCGAGTAACCTTCAACTTCGTAACCGTGCCCATAAGCACGCCCCTCCGATACCACTCTGTCCCCAACCAAGGAGCCAAAGCTTTGACACAGCTGTGGTTCACTTTGACGGGAAGACGGCCCTTATTTCCATGCGTAACGAGGGACACGGGCGAGTAGCCAACACTGGAGGGGACGCATGTGTAACAGTCCCAGCCTGAGCACTGACGATGCCGAGGCCATAAGGCCGAGCATTCTCTGAAAATGTTTCAGGGGAACTCGAGTCCCGGCTTTGAATGAAGCCGCCATGTTCTGGACGGATAGCTCTAACAGTTTCGAAATCTTGGTGGGAAGCACGTGACTGACGTTGCTTTTTACCGAGGTCTCGACCACAGCGCGAAAGCGCGGGGGCCTGCGAGCGAACTGTAGCGAGTAGCCCCTTTTTACTGTGTTCAACCCAATTTGATACACCTGGCATGACTTGCCAGTAGGGCTGGGATAAACAATTATTTTTTAAACGATTAATCTAGCGATTATTTTTTCGATGCATCAATTAATCTAACGATTAATTTTTCCTGTCCGATTCGGTTACGATTCGATTCGATTCGATTATCGATTATCTCCCCATTAATTGCCTAATAGCAATTTATACATGTTGATTAAATTATCTGAATGCAATATATGTTTATTGCTCTTAAAATTCCAAAGTAAGACTATACAAGAGCAATGCATTCAATAAAACCTTGAAAACATAAAGTACACACACACACACACACACACACACACACACACACACACACACACACACACACACACACACACACACACACACACACACACACACACACACACACAAATAAGTATAAACCAACAACAAAGTAACACAATATACGATTTTTCTATGTATGCAACTCAGCCTACAGGCTTTGTCCATCGATGAAATATCAACAAGTTGGTTAATCAAATCCAGGGACACACTCCAAGCGTGAGCATCTCGGCTGTGTGGCGTGTCCGTTTTTGTTTCGGCTCCCATGTAAACAGGTTGGAGTTTGCACACTGCCTGTGACGCGCAGAAAACGCGTGCATGCTAGAAATAGAAGAGCGCCTATTTTTCACGCGTATTGGGAGCGTCTCCAGGCAAAATAGAATAGGAAAAGATGTTTATATATCATTTTGACACAGATACATATTATTAAATGACATTTTCATGTTTGAAAGTCTGTAGGTTTACATAAATGCAGATATAGGCCTAATTGTAAAAATAAAAAACGAATATTATCGATTTTGAAGTATTGCAACCGTCAATACAGAACAAAATATTCTGTAGCCTATTTTGCCCTCAATACCATAGATATGTGGCTACTGCCGACGTTGTCTTTGCTGTATCAGTAGGCTATTTATGTTTAACATTAAGAATAGGGCTTCTCTCCGCATCAATAGCAGCAGCAGCACCGCGTCAGACACGCTTCTAGTGTCCAAAGGCAGAGAAAACGCAACGCAGCCCCGTGGCTGACCCACAACAGAAACGCCACGCGCATCCGCGGCATGACAGTGAAAACAGTTACATGTAGAGTGCATTACGGGCGCCAATATTCCGTTTAAAACCGGAATAGTCCTGGGATGAAACTGCTCACTTAGAGGATGGATACCCTCGGTGACATCAGCGCGATTAGACATTGAACATTTTAAATTTAAAACAGCTTATTATGTAGGTAGCCAATATGCCCGATGCTTTCACTTGATGCAAACGTTTGTTTTTGTGATTAAAATACATAAAATATTACCAAAACATCTGTCTTCCTGTGTGCAGAAATTTGTTTATGTAGCCGTGACAACAAAACGCGTGCGCGCACGGAGCAAGCATGATGTGGACGTCGACGCGTTGTCCCAGCCCTACTTGCCAGGCCTGAGCCCGAAGCGATAGTGGCTGAAGCCGGCGTGGATAAGGGTCGCCTACTAGAGGGAACTCGGTAGCGCTGCCATTTTGTGCTTGTGACATAGAGGGGGTAATGCTTATGTGTGGCGGCGTGCACTGTGGAGTGGGCGCCGGGGCATTTATAGCATGGGTGTGAGGGGTATGTTAGTGTAGGAGTGCAGACTGATAAGTGGGCACATTTACTACAGAGAAAAAGCTCTTTTTGAGATTTATTTGGGTCGCCGTGATAACGGCGTTTGTGTGCAGGCGAATGCGTTTGACAACGGGCTCGTTGGCTGCGAAATTGAGGTCGGCAGTCACCTGGGTGCAGGGAACTGGGAGACCGGGAGGGAGAGATGGGGGTCCGGCCGAGGCGAGACCTGACCATCTCCTCTTTCTCTTTGCGGCTAGGATGGCTTCGGAGGCTCTGGGTTCAACACAAGCTTAGGTCGAGGTCCCCGGCATTCAGGCTGCCTGCTGCGGTTCGTGGAGCGGGAGCGTTGGCGCGTACCAGAAGAGGAGCAAGGCCGAGAAGGCGGCACAGCCGGCTTAGCGGGTTGAGAGGGCGGCGGTCTACCTTAAGGGCGTCCCCGGCCTGAAGAAGAGCTGGAGCGATTGGGTAGGAAGTGCCTCATAGCCTGAGAAGCCTTTTGCACTTCGGTGAAACGCTCCACAAAGCCCACAACTGACGGACCGAAGAGACCGGTAGTAGAGATGGGGGTGTCCAAGAAGGAGGCTTTATCCGTGTCCTTCATCTCGGTCAAATTCAGCCAAAGGTGCCTCTCTAAGACCATCAGGTTAACCATATTCTTTCCAATGGCTTGCGCGGTGGCTTTAGTAGCACGAAGGGCCAAGTCCATCGCGCTGCGAAGGTCCTTCAAAACTTCAGAGTCGGGGACAGACTCGTCCAAAGAGCAGAGAGGTCTGGCCTGGAACACCTGAAGGACAGCCATGGTGTGAAGGGCCGCGGAAGCCTGGCCAGCGGAGGTACATGCTCGGCCAGCGAGAGCAGAGGTGGTGCGACAGCCTCTTCGAGGGGGGGAAGAGACTCGTAGCCTTTTTCCTTGGTGCCGTCGACGGTAGAGAGCGCTGAGGAAAAGGCTTCTCTGAGATCTTTCTATTAAATGTGTTTATATTCATTCAAGGAATAACGTATCTAGTGTCTGAATGTAAATAGTTGAATAAATTGGTTGCCCTGTTCTTTTTAACCGCCATTTAAAACTCCTTTCTTGGGTAAATTATGTATATTTTAGCATCATTCCTTTATATTCACCTCTTGTGTTTTTTTTTCTATTTTGAATTAATTTTTTATAGTTAATAAAATGTATTAGCCTATAAATCTAGACGCACCCTAGCTGCAGCAGATCTAATCTGCCGCAAGTGTTGTCTAGAAACTTAATACACTTCTGAGCTGTAAACGCCAAACTCTGGTCAGGCCAATCACATCGTGTATAGAGTCGGTGGGCGGGGCTTAACATAATGGCGGCCGAGTTGCGCTTGCGTGCTTCTAGTAAACACAGAAGCTGGCGAACGGCGGTCTTTCGAATCAGCTTTGACCGTGACTATGGAAGACTTGCAGTTAAGCTTTTCTCTGAGAACATAACAAAGAACTTATTCTTGAGAAGATTAACATTCTTAAGAAGAGAAGATGTGTTCAGAGTTTTGCCGACAGGATAAGGAGGTAGTTTAATCTTTCAATGAGCTCCGCTTCACCTTCGCTACTCTGGTTGGTTGTAGCGATATCCAATTACGTGCATGCCATGCAGAGGGAGTTTGAAAGACAACCGTTTATCCCGCCCCGCGGATTGAGCCCTGTCAATGGTGAGTTTCCAAACCAAACATCTTGATGTGGGTCTGGCTTGTCAGGCTACAAATTTATACCACAAAAATAACAATTTTGTACTTTTTTGTACTGGAATGTTAAATATATAGGCTAATTGTAATTGTAATTTCTAATTGTAAGTCTAATGAAAAACAAAAATATCTGACTACTTCCAAATAAATCTTTATTTAAATCATGTCTTTGCTGTTTGTTATAATGAGATGATTTGTAGATAGTGGGAAGATTTGTGTAAAAACTTGCACTAAAATTAGTTCAGCGTTTTGAGACTGTATGAAACTTGAGACTAATACTAAGAGGATTCTCATTCATGGTAAATTAAACATTTGATTGGTTATTATTTTCAACAGAAATTCACATGATTGGCTACAACACTCAACACTGTAAAATCATATGCTGTACTCTCGTGACCCAAATGAAGATTAACGTTGTCTCTTCTTTATCTCTCCCCAGAATAAAATGGTACTGTAAAGCCTGGGCGAAGTCAATGCACATATTGTGTTAATATTTGCCAGAAATTGCTGCAAATGTAGTGAAAATGCTGTGTATCCTGCTTAATCCTATTTATCGTTTGAGATTGAGATTAGATTGACAGCGCGGAGCTGTTTGGAACTATTGAGAGCTCTATAGCTCTGGACAGCACGATACGGCCATTATCTGATTATATAGGTCAGTGGTCACTCTGTTTTTCAGCGGCAGTGGCCAAAACGTGATTGGTTAGAGCGAGAACGTGCAACGGTTGGTCAGCACGATATGGCCGTTATCTGATTGTAGAGACGGTAAGAGGTGAGTAGAGTCTACCTATTTGTGGATTTGTGTGAGTCTAGATGCTAGAAATGTTTCAAAATTCACGCGATTTACAAATGTGCAAGAAGAGATCAACAAATGCACAGGAAGCGATTCACAAATGGATGCAACTTATGCAAAGCATAGTTGTGTGTTTGTGACATAAAAATATATGTGTGGATTTTTTTGTTATTCATTTCATTGTATTTATTTGTAAATCTAATTCATTTTGTGAAACTCCTGCATATATTTGTGGATCTCATTCTATTGATTTGTGAAAAAAATATTTTTTTGTAAATCGCTTTACGTTTATTTGTGGATAACAATTTATTTGTTTGGAGTAATGCAACAATAATACCCCCATACAATAGTTCTCGGACACCCGCAAGAAAAAAGTTCTGCTCAGGCAATGTGTCGAGAACAAGCTGTGAGAACTCCCAAACTGCGATCGGAGCGTGGTTAGCTGCTATGGCGGAGACATATACTTTGAGCATGTAGGGGGGATGACCCGCGTCCATTAGCTCTTGGAGAAAGCGAGCAGTTCCGCCAGTTCGCATGAGTGTGCGTCGATGTTTTGCGTAGCACACTGGTTAGAAAACCACTGACCACTTCAAAGCAGAGCTGCCAGATAGTGGAGGCTCTAGCTTCCGAAATAGTGTTCATAACTTGTCAGAGAGGTTCCCGGATACCCGTTGATGGGCCATACGTGGAGGGCCCACAGCTCGGGACTGGGATGCCAGATCTTCCCTTTTGTTGGCGTAAGGAGGTATTTCCTCAGCGGAATAGGCCATGGGGCTGTGTCTGACAGCTGGATCAGTTTGGAGAACCATGTGCGGTTCTTCCAAAGTGGGGTTATTAAAAAGCAGGCTTGCAGCTGCATCGCGATCGGAGGGAGCATATAGAGGGAGTCTGGGCCAACATGGGCCAGGGCATCCCTGCGTTTGCAGAAAAATTATTGGGCAGCGTGTGCTGTGCGAGCTGAATCGTTTGCGGGAGAAGGGACAATCCCCCTGGGGGCATGGGTCCTCTGGATAACATGTCCGGACCCTGATTCAGAATACCTGGCACGTGAGCCGCCCTTAGGGAGCTCAGATTGTGCTCTGCCCATAAAAGGAGATGCTTAGCCATGCAGTGAAGAGAGTCTGATCTCGGCTGCCATAGCGATTTTATGTACGTTATCAAGACGTGGTGGTTCTTATGACGTAAGACGCTCGTTGAGTCTTGAGTCTATGACAGTGACTGTACTGATAAGCCTGCCCCTCGAAGGCGAATCTCAAGAATGGGATCAGGGGGGGGGGTTATCCCTTACCTGAGACCGCCATCCATTTTCGGGATGAGGAATTAGCGACAGTAAAAACCTGACTCGCTAGCATCGTGTGTACTGTTTCCAACGCTCTCTCCTTTAACAGTTTTAACGCCTCAGCACAAAGCACGTGACTGACACTGCTTCTTACTGAGGGCTCGACCACGGTTTGAATCGCGGGGGTCTGCGAGCAAAACTGTAGCGAGAAATGAAAGCTTTAGCATAAGTTCTGCTGGGAAGACTCAATTACTACGTCACTTAATGCCTTCACTCTAATCCAATGATATTCTCATGCTCACGGTATAAAGGCTCTGTACTTACACATGTTTGAGTTCGCAGATACTGAAGTGACGATTAGTCTTGCTCCCTGCCAAATCGCCACGTCCACTGACACGCCCGCGTTCGTCAGTCTCCTGTTACCGACGACAAAGTTTGCCGCTTCCTCCCATCCACATGCGCAGCTCGCACATTCAGTGCCGCGGGTTGACCGGAAAAAAGGGCCTTTGGAGGACATTATCAAGCCATGAAGGCTTACCGGTATCCCCATCAGCCGAAGTTATCCAGCGTGTACCTACTGCACCTGGCCTTAATATTCTGACTAATCCACCAGAACCTGCTTCTCACAGCCAGTAACCGCTCATGCACCTGGCAAACGCAACAAGTCGGCAGGAAGAGAAGCTTCTACTTCACTGGATTTACCCGAGCCCGCCGGAGTTTAAACCACACCGCGTGTTATTTCCCCCAACTAGCGGCGGAAATGCATATGACCAACTGGGAATATTTAGTTCTGTTCCTCTCAATTCCGATTCGTTTAACTCTATGGTGGCCGATTTAATCTAAGACCAACACGGCAATCCCCCTCCTTACATTCGACATGGTGCATCGAGCGTTTAAAACGTGAAAGGCAAAGCTTTATTTACGGGTATGTCCCTCCTAGACTAATGTACTCAGATGGAGGGCCAACATGGCGATTACGTAATTATGCATTTACAATGGCATTTTATAAACTTACAAGTATACCTTATTACTTGAATAAGTAAATATACATCATCGAGCACATATTCTGAAGAACTAAGTTACAGATAAGAATAAATTATAAAAGTTACACAGCTTGTAGCTTTAATGCTCAATTCTCCAAGTCATCCAAAGCCTCTTACAAACAGTCAAGACCCTGGAATCAAAGATGTCGAGTTCGAACATTCTTTTAATAACTCCGAGCTTGGTCCCAGCCACTAACGTCTTGCAACCCACCAGCTTCCTCCCCCAGCCATCGGATTAAGCATTACATCGGACGTGCATTCTACTTCAGCCATCTAAACTTTCTTCAACCGGAGGAGTCAACATTCAGGATGCTCTGCCACACCCGAAACTCCTCCTTTTATCTTTTCTTCAGCTCAGCTCAGGCTCCGGTAGGCATCCCAGTCAACAATTTGATCTCACAATGATCTCACTATGAGCTCACAATATTCTCATGGTGCGGTCATAATGTGAGTGTCACAGTGAACTAAAAGTGTAACCACACAGAGCTCTCACTGTGTGCTCATACTTTGTTCACAACATGAGGTCACTGCACAATCACAGTGCACTCATACTGTGGTGGAAATATGAGGTCACATCACACTCACTGTGTGCTCATACTGTGGTCACTGTGTGCTCATACTGTGGTCACTGTGTGCTCATACTGTGATCACTGTGTGCTCATACTGTGGTCACTGTGTGCTCATACTGTGGTCACTGTGTGCTCATACTGTGATCACTGTGTGCTCATACTGTGGTCACTGTGTGCTCATACTGTGGTCACTGTGTGCTCATACTGTGGTCACTGTGTGCTCATACTGTGGTCAATGTGTGCTCATACTGTGGTCACTGTGTGCTCATACTGTGGTCACTGTGTGCTCATACTGTGGTCACTGTGTGCTCATACTGTGGTCACTGTGTGCTCATACTGTGATCACTGTGTGCTCATACTGTGGTCACTGTGTGCTCATACTGTGATCATTGTGTGCTCATACTGTGAGATCACCATATAACACCACTATGCAATAATTGTGTTAGTTCACTGTTATCTAAAATGATTCAGTTAACTCAAACTTTTACACCCACATTCTTTATTTCCATCAATAAAAACAATCAAACAAAAAGTCAGCTTTTTCCTTTATTTGGTTTCCTTTTCAGCCTGGTGTTGGCGTTGGACAAAAAAAATTCTACTTGGCGAATACATTCCGCGTCTGGTGTTGTTCTGGTGGTTACTTTTAGCTTCTTCACCTCTACTTCATTTTGTTTGTGAAAAGACCTGACACATTCTAAAAACACAAAGAGCAAGGTGTTAACATTACAATTTCTATAGCAGCATCCAGATGCAAAAACCAAAACTTAAACACTTACTTTTCAAACATGTCAGGAGCACAGGTGGCAACACCTTCTTCCCATCTTTCCCCGTTCTGTTATACAGACAGAGAACATTGTCTGACGCTATGCTTTTTAAAGCCTGTCTCACCATCTCACCCATATTGGAGCTGACGTGAGTATGGATGAGATAGTGTACCTGACAAAAACATACATAATATTGTCATGATTAAAATATACCAGGCTTCAACATTTCTTTTACATGGTATCTGCTGCAAAAAATAAAAAAATAAATAAAACTGTGGCTTTGTTGTAAAAATAAACGCTAAATTTATATAGTAGTACTAACATAAAGCTCTCGATAATTTTTGTCTTCTTCAAGCCTCTGACAGAAGGCTTCAAACGTTTCAAAGCTGGAGCACTGTTGTTGTTTAAAAAGTTCCTCATGGGCATCTTCTTCTGCCCGCTTCATGAGAACAGACTTAACTTTTGCCAAGTCATTCATGATGACAGCTTGTCTCTGTTCCAGCATTTGAATTTGTTGGAGTATCTTAGTATTCAGATCTGAAAAATTGTAAAGTTAGATTGTTATATAGCAAAGGATGTTTTATGTCTGTATAAATAAATAATGTCTAATTGATATATCACATACCAAACCATTTCTCCATGGTGACTTTGCATTTTGTTTCCTTTGGTTCCTTCCCTGTTATCAAAATTACATACATAAGGTCAGCGAAATTGCATTTATCTAAATCAGTTGTTTCTATATTTATTTTTCTACATCAATTAAACCGTTTTTTCCCTGATCGTTTTATCCACAATGCACATGTATGTGGTTCACTTTAATTGTGGGGACATTTGGTACAATGTAAAAAAAAAAAAACACACGCACACACATACGCGCACACACACACAATACATTATATTAAATTATAACTCACCTGAAGAAGCAGAGCTTTTGGGATGATCATCCTCATGCATTGCCACATTTCCCTGAAGAGTATCTGTAAGAGTCATGACACAAAATTATCTTATAAGGTACCTCGTGATGTGTTTGCATGTGTTAAATTGAATATCTATTGTCTCACCTAAGAATACTGGGTTGGGCTGGCTTGAGTTTAAATAACTGTCATCAGGGCTTTCATTGTTATCATCCAGACAGTCACCTGAACAATGTGAATTAGCGAGAGGAACAAAGTTATTGCTGACTTTAAGAAGAAGAATCTGCCTGTATTGGTAGCTACTGATGTTGCTGGTTAGTGTTATTTAATCTTATCTTGAGTATCAATCTGCATCTGTTCGGGATAGATGAACTGTTTCCATTTGTGTACTTTTGATTATTATTACTATTATAAATATCTCTGTATTCATTCAAATTCATTTTTTCTTACATTTCTCAGCTCGCGGGTTGGATATTCCATCTATCCGCACAGTTGTGAACTACGATGTAGCACGAGACATCGACACACACACACATCGAATTGGTAGAACAGGTCGTGCAGGAGAGAAAGGTGTAGCTTACACTCTGCTCACCACGAAAGACACTTCATTCGCTGGTGACCTGGTTCGCAATTTAGAGGGAGCCAATCAGAGTGTTTCAAAGGATCTGATGGACCTGGCAATGCAGGTAAAACAACATCCTGTGTACAATATACCATTTTTTAATAGTACATGTTTTATTGCACTTTTTTCACTAACTTTGCATTTTCTGTTTTTTTTTTAAGAATCCCTGGTTCAGGAAATCCCGCTTTAAAGGAGGGAAAGGAAAGAAGCTAAATATTGGGGGTGGAGGCCTGGGTTACAGAGAGAGACCTGGCCTAGGATCTGAATCCACTGTTAGTTTGACATTACTTTTGCTTTAGTTTTTTAATTTTAGTATTTATTTATTAATTTTCTTTTAATAATTTATTAAAAAATGTTATCACAATTAGTTGTTTTTTTTCTTCTCCCCCTTCTTTGATTTTTCTATTGAACCTAGTTATGTTTTTACAATTACTGTACAAACAGGAACCAGAGATAATTCATTGTTAATGCCGTTTTTTTTATTGCATCTTCTATCAGGAGCGCAGTAGTAGTGGTGCCTCTCTTGGTAACTATGAGGCTTACAAACCCTCCACTGGAGCCATGGGAGACCGTATGTCTGCCCTGAAACAAGCTTTTCAGGTAAAAAAAAAACAATTAATTATCTATTCATTAGTGTTATTTTCTTTGCCCCCTCTCTGTTAAGGTTTTTAGTATAGATATAGTTGGATGTCATAATCTATTGAGTTTATTAAACATGCTCTTGTTTTCTCTCAGGCTCAGTATAAAAACCACTTTGTGGCAGCATCTGGTGTTCCTCCTAAACTTACCACAAAGTCCAGCAGCTCCTCTGGGTGGACCAGTGCAGGAAGTCTAAGTTCTTTGCCTTCAGGAGCACCTGAGGGGCCTGACAGACCCCACCTGTCCTACTCTCCATCATCATCATCATCATCATCATCATCCTCCTCCTCCTCCTCATTTCCCTCCATGCCGCCACCCCCCGCCCTCAGCTCAGGCACCAAAATGAGCGGCTTCAGTAGTGCGGGCTCCCTGAGTTCGGTTTCAGACTCTTACTCTAGCTCTTCTTCAAAAGAGGGGTCTCGTAGCGATAGGAATGCTGACGACAGGGGTCGTCATGGAGAAAGTCATTATCGTCATGGTGACAGGCATAGTGGTGGAGACCGTGATCACTACAGGGAAAGAGACCGCTATAGTGACAGAGAACGTCATGGCGATAGCCGAAATGGTGAAGGGAGCCATAGGGACAGAGAGGGACGGTCAGAACGAGATGGGGGTGAGAGGTCAGGGACTAATAAAGACAGCTTTGCAGTTCCTGATCCCCCCAAACGAAAGAAAAGTAGATGGGACAATTAAAGTGTATAGGATAGAAGCAGTCAACTGTTCTTAGATCAGAACACACAGCTGACCCAGTCTCCCCAGCAGTGTCTTTATTTGTATGTTGTTGTTTTTAAGCTGTTTGAGACATTTAGAGCTGTGAATTGGCAGGATGAATAACCAAATGCATCTTGAGCCCAAGTGTTGTGTTAAAGTAGATACCTGTTCAATGGCACGGAAGTCGTTTAGAAGAGACTATAGGGTGAATTTTTTTTGAATCTGGCTGTGTAACAGGAAAAATAATCTGATTTCAAATAGTTGAATACTTTTTTTTATTACTGTACTATTAATGTAACTATTGTGAACTATATATTTTCTTTAAGATTCTTCAACATGTTTAAATGTGTGCTATGTCATGTTTCAAACACCAACATTTTTTTAAGTTGTTAATGTCCATTAATGAGCTTGTCTTTTGTTCATACCTGTTAATATTTTAAATTGTTTTTTTGTTGTTGTTGTTTTTAGTAGACTGTTTAGATTGTCTTTTAGTGCTGACCAGCATATAGCAAGAAGGAATAAATTCTCTGATCAACCTAATCATAACAGTTGTAATGGGGAGAAAACATGTAAGTGAATCTAATAAAATCAATGATAAGATCTTTAATTCCTTTGGTTCTGAATTAAATCACTCCATTTCAGTCCCTGTGAAGATTGCTGTCGATGTGAGGGAAGAACATTTGTTACATTCTAAACCTGACTATAAACATACTAAACTTTATTATTTTGGATACTTAAGTGTATAATTCTGTCTGTGGCCATGATTCTGAATTAATAAAAAAGGAAGACACAAAAAGACTTGAGGTTGTTTGTGTTTCAGATAATTGATCTGTCATTTTGATGTTTTCGCTACTAATAATTATGCTGCCGTCGCATGCTATCGGAAATATCCTTCTTCCCACTTCTGAAGTCGTAATTACGAGCTCATTGGATTAAAAAATTTGACTTGAGAGAGCGTTCATGTCCAACTTTTTAACTAGGAAACGATAATTATGATAGCACGATAGCACGAAGAATCAATGACTTTCACCAGGCTGTGAAATGTTAAGTAAATTGGCAAAAAATTATTCTTGGCTGTGTCCAAAAACCTAGGGAGCTGACTCATTGCCTCGCTATCTTATCAGGCAATGGCTTGTAAGGCAGCATTTTGTGCATGAACTCACCTCACGAATCTAATTCTGGACAGACTTCTAAGGCAGTGTAACAGTTTCATGATCAACAGCCAAATAGAGCGAGCTTTGTTGAGAAACTAAACACATTGCAATTACTACATTAGTAATTTCTCATTAGAAATGATTGTAGCACCTTAGTGTGTTATTGAATCAAGCTTCGCAATAATGGGGTTTTGGCAGGTTGGGTTTGGCTTGGTATTTGTTCTTGCTCTTGGAATTTCTGAAGTGCGATGGAGAGCAAGAGCAGCAACTAATCCGAGTCCAAGCAAGTTTAGGTCTAGGGCATTAGCTCAAGCTTCTCAACAGGCTGATTCCAGGAAGCCTTTGGTTCCCAGTAATACTGTATTTGCACCACAAAGGTTTCCTGTGCAGACTCCAGTCAGGACTGACTTTAGAAGGCCTTCTCAAGATATTGTGGGTGTTCAATCAAAAGAGCTGTTGCATACTCACCAGATGTTTTGACACGTAGAGCTTTCGGAATAAGTGGGCTCTTGATTACTTTCAAGAAAAGACATAAGATAATAATATAATAATAATAATAATCAAAATAATAATATATTGAAATATAAAGTTAGTAATGTTGTAATGATCTGACATAACAGGCCTAATAATTCACAAATACTGATATGCAAACTAGCTGCAGCTAGCAATTTTGGTGTGATTACTGAAGGTAAAATGGCTGGTGCACATGTAGCATGTGTGAGCAGTACTCTGCTAAAAAAAAAAGACCAGACCACATTGCACATCTAAAAGTATGTAAATAGGCCACTCACCATTTCTGCGGTGTAACAATACCATGCACAACTTTTTCTTCTTCTTTACATGTTTTATGATGGTTGGAAGACCAGCTTAGATGGTGCATTTACCACCGCCAACTGGACCGGAGTGTGAAGCATTCACAATGAGCTCACGCTTTACACACATGCTGAGGGTCACAGTATGAGGATCAGATGAACTCACCTTGAGGTCACGCTTTACACACATGCTGAGGGTCACAGTATGAGGATCAGATGAACTCACCTTGAGCTCACGCTTTACACACATGCTGAGGGTCACAGTATGAGGATCAGATGAACTCACCTTGAGGTCACGCTTTACACACATGCTGAGGGTCACAGTATGAGGATCAGATGAACTCACCTTGAGGTCACGCTTTACACACATGCTGAGGATCACAGTATGAGGATCAGATGAACTCACCTTGAGCTCACGCTTTACACACATGCTGAGGATCACAGTATGAGGATCAGATGAACTCACCTTGAGCTCACGCTTTACACACATGCTGAGGATCACAGTATGAGGATCAGATGAACTCACATTGAGCTCACGCTTTACACACATGCTGAGGGTCACAGTATGAGGATCAGATGAACTCACCTTGAGGTCACGCTTTACACACATGCTGAGGGTCACAGTATGAGGATCAGATGAACTCACCTTGAGCTCACGCTTTACACACATGCTGAGGGTCACAGTATGAGGATCAGATGAACTCACCTTGAGCTCACGCTTTACACACATGCTGAGGATCACAGTATGAGGATCAGATGAACTCACCTTGAGGTCACGCTTTACACACATGCTGAGGGTCACAGTATGAGGATCAGATGAACTCACCTTGAGGTCACGCTTTACACACATGCTGAGGATCACAGTATGAGGATCAGATGAACTCACCTTGAGCTCACGCTTTACACACATGCTGAGGATCACAGTATGAGGATCAGATGAACTCACCTTGAGCTCACGCTTTACACACATGCTGAGGATCACAGTATGAGGATCAGATGAACTCACATTGAGCTCACGCTTTACACACATGCTGAGGGTCACAGTATGAGGATCAGATGAACTCACCTTGAGGTCACGCTTTACACACATGCTGAGGGTCACAGTATGAGGATCAGATGAACTCACCTTGAGCTCACGCTTTACACACATGCTGAGGGTCACAGTATGAGGATCAGATGAACTCACCTTGAGCTCACGCTTTACACACATGCTGAGGATCACAGTATGAGGATCAGATGAACTCACCTTGAGGTCACGCTTTACACACATGCTGAGGGTCACAGTATGAGGATCAGATGAACTCACGTTGAGGTCACGCTTTACACACATGCTGAGGGTCACAGTATGAGGATCAGATGAACTCACCTTGAGCTCACGCTTTACACACATGCTGAGGGTCACAGTATGAGGATCAGATGAACTCACCTTGAGCTCACGTTTTACACACATGCTGACGATCACAGTATGAGGATTGTGTGATGTCACTGTGATCATCGCATGATCTCACGTGTTGACTGGGATCTTGTCTCTCCAGCTGCAGTGTCCCCTCTTATTAGAGTGAACATTGTCTAAGGTAAGGATATTAACTTGGCTTCACTTCTGCTTCCCTCATCTGCAGTTGACAGAAAAATGGTAGAACGTGGTGACGTGGCAGTGCTTCTCATAATTTACGATCCCAGATAACCAGAATAGTTAATTCGGCGATTTCGCCATCGCATTCAGCTTTACATAGCCGTATTGGGCCAGGTTCCTGATCGGAGGGAAGATTTAGATCTGAATTAGCTTTAATGGCTGACTCTAACCAAAGGTACAGGAGAAACTTGTTTTACGAATATCACAAACCTTCTCAGCCAATCTACTTCTCTCGCTCTACAACTCCAGTCTAGTCCGGTCCGTTACCGTCACGGAATTGCTCGTTCGCCATTTCGGTGGTTTAATAATAATATATACACATTTTTTTAAAAACTGGCACGTTCCATTCGCAGCGCTCATCATCATGACATCAAAGCAGGTTAGTCAAATGCAAGGCCGTCTAAGGAGCTGAACACATTAAGATTGTTTATACTTCGCTGGCTCCGCAGCGTGAGCCTCCGCGACCTCTCCTCCCCAAACGGACGAGACGTTTATACTTGACGCGCTCGCCATCGTGCTATTCTTAAAACGACAGAGGGTGAATCAGAGTACTTGTCTATCATCTTGTTCTACCATCAGGAAACGTCGAGAAGAGTGGGCTAAGGTACACAGGTGATGACAATTATTTAGTTATACTTGATATTATTACTTGTGACATGAACAAAATATGTAAGAAACTAAAAAAAAATTAATAAAAAAAAATTAATAAATAAATAAAAAATTTAAATAAATACTGCTTCACTCCGCGGTGACCCCTTTCCATTGAATATAAACCATGCTTAGGTTCCTAAACAGAGCAGTAAATGCTACACGCAGTCAATTAGCAATGCTTTCCTTGTGCTATTTTAACGAATCCGTTCGTCTTTTCTTAAAGAAATTGACCACATCTGCAGTTTGCAAGTTCCTCGCCCGAATTGGTCTGCTCTCGCTCTACGAGATTTACCCCATAGCCGTCGCTAGCACGATCTGGGGCCATTCATAGTCTCGTACACGCATCTTGGGATTGTTGCCTAGCAACGAGGGGGAGAGGACGCTGGCGTTGTCTGTTCGCCGCTTTTCCACCCGATTTTAGTTTATATACGTTGATTATAAACTTTATTTTAATTTTATTTTTTGTCAGTAACTAGTACATTCAGTCAGTGCTAATTTTGGGACATATTGCTTGGCTCTTATCGTCTCGGATAACTCTTCTCGGCTGTTGACAGTTGGCTGTTGACAGTTAGCAGTTTGAATGGACTCCCTCATGACAGGAGAGGACTTTTATACATCTAAAACTTTTTTTGTACGGATTTTTACGTTTTTTCTCCTAATTTCAAAGACTTTTACTCACCCCTGCTATCTCTTCTAACATCGGCTGTTTGCTGGAATTGCTGGGAGTTGCCGCATACACTCTGCTATGGTATGGACCATCATCTCGCTGTGCCTGACAGTGTTCCAGCTCTGTGTTTCTATAATGCATAGCGCTAGTCAAAACCTTCCAGCGGCCGTCATGAAGCTTAAATATTCCATCCCACAGCTGCTAAATTTCAACGACCGCACATTTCCGGCGTGCATCGCGGTCATTAAGGAACTTGGACTTCTGCGCAGACGGCGTTACATCCATAGAGTCTCTCGTCGTGGGCTAGTTTATCATCAGCCTGAAAACTCTGCATCAGCCATACCATCCATCTGGACCTCCGTCGCACATCTGCCGCGTCATCACAACAGTTTTGCTCTCCGTTTTGGTAACACGGGAATCACTGCGAGATCTCACCAATCTAAACTGGATTGCACGGGAAACACCGCAAGATCTTTTAGCACAGCGCATGACAGAAAACGTGGAGTGGATTTTAGTGTTTTACGGCCAATAACGAGATTCACCACCCCATCAACGCTCAAAATAGAACTTTTTAATGCACAATCCCTCACAAATAAGTCATCTTTCATCCAAGACCACATCATTGATAAGAGATTAGACCTTATGTGCTTAATGGAAACATGGCATCAGCCTGCAGTTTACGCAGCACTTAATGATGCCTGTCCTCCTGGTTACAGCTATCTGGAGAAAGCCCGCTACACTGGTCGTGGTGGTGGCTTAGCTGTAATTCATAGACAATCATTGGAGCTGTCTTTTCTCCCTCTGCCCACAGTGTCATCATTTGAATACCTTGCTTTTAAATGTAAACCCCCTTTTTCTTTGACAATACTGCTTATTTATCGGCCCCCAAAAACAAATTCAGTTTTTATCTCTGAGATGCATGACTCTGCAACACTCTGCTCTACTTCTGCCAACATTTTAATATTAGGAGATTTTAATATTCATGTAGATACCCCCTCCTGCCACCTGGTAGCTGAGTTTCTGCAATTATTGGACTGCCTCAATCTCCAACAGCATGTGGATGGACCCACTCATTCTAGGGGGCACACTCTGGACTTGGTCATTTCCAACTCTCCTCATATTAGAAACCTCTTGGTGTATGATCTCGGTGTGTCTGACCACCAGGCCATCTCATTGGAGCTGCCACGCCCCTCTTCCCTTACCAAAGATTCCCGTCAAATTTGCTTCAGGAACCTGAAAAAGATTAACCAAGACTCTTTAACTACAGACCTTCAGCAATTCTCCTCTGTTGATCTCTCCTCAGTCTCTGAGTCGGTTGACTTCTACAACAAGTCTCTGAGCAGCCTTCTAGATCTTCACGCACCTGTCATAACTAGAATGGTCACCTTCTCGCGCTCAGCACCCTGGTACACCAGCGAACTGCGGAAGATGAAGACGGTTGGGCGCGTACTTGAGAGGCGTCTCAAGCTCTCAGGACTCACTGTTCATAGGCAAGCCTATAGAGTTCATCAGAAGGCCTACGCAAGGTCTTTAAGAGATGCTCAGTCACAGTTCTACTCTAGCATCATCAACAATAACCCTGGAAACTCCAAGAAGCTTTTCTCCACAATAAATCACATCCTCAAACCGCAAACTCACTCTTTTTCAGAAGCCACAGAAGAGAGGTGCAATAAGTTCATGACCTTTTTTAGGAACAAAGTAGACAACATCCACTTGCTCCTATCTAGCACCTCCGCTCTGCCTGTCCCGTCTGTTGATCCTCAGCCAGGGACCTTCCAACATCTTTGCTGCTTCTCCATCATCACACAGCTCGAGCTTGAGGACATCATCAGAAAAATGAAACCATCCACCTGTGCACTGGATCCTTTTCCTACAGCCTTGGTAAAATCTAACCTCAGTGTCTTAAGTCCATTTATTACCAAGATTATTAATAATTCCCTCCAGGCTGGCCATGTTCCTTCATCTCTTAAAACTGCTATCATCAGACCACTTCTGAAAAAACCTACTTTAGACCCAGATGTTAATGACAACTACAGGCCCATCTCCAACCTCCTATACCTCTCTAAGGTGCTGGAAAAAGTTGTTGCTGCACAGCTTCAGGTCCATTTGGAGCATAACCATCTTTATGAGAAATTTCAGTCTGGTTTCCGCTCAGGACACAGCACAGAAACAGCTTTGGTCAGGGTCACAAACGATCTTTTGATGGCGGCAGATGCTGGTTCCCCATCCCTTCTCATCCTCCTGGACTTAACTGCAGCTTTCGATACAGTTGACCATAACATCCTCCTTCACCGTTTACATTCCACCATTGGTCTCTCTGACTCGGTCCACAACTGGTTTTCTTCTTATCTTACTGGGAGAACTGAATATGTTGCGTTAGGAGAAGCTACATCCCTGTCACACAATGTCACCTGCGGTGTCCCTCAAGGCTCTGTGCTCGGACCCACCCTGTTCATACTCTACATTCTCCCCCTTGGCCGTCTCATCAACCGGCATGGGATTTCTTGAGATGACACTCAACTTTACTTTAGGACAAGTTCATCTCCCTCTGCTGACCTCACACCATCCACTTTGATCACTTGCCTGGATGAGATAAAGGCGTGGATGAAGCAAAACTTTCTGCAGCTAAACAGCTCCAAGACTGAAGCTATCCTAGTCGGCACTCCACTTCAGGTCCAGAAGTCCGTTATCACCAGCATTGCTTTCTCTGATCAGGTCATTCCACTTTCCACTTCAGTCACCAATCTGGGGGTCAGAATGGAATCACAGCTGTCTTTTGAAGCGCACATCAAACACCTGTGTAAGACCTCCTTCTTCCACCTCAGAAACATTGCCAAACTTCGTCCCATTCTATCACTGGCTGATGCGGAGAAGCTTGTCCATGCCTTTATCTCCTCCAGGCTGGACTACTGCAATGCGCTCCTTATTGGCATCCCTAGCAAAAATCTCCAGAGGCTGCAGTGTATTCAGAACAGCGCTGCTAGGATCCTTATGAGGGTGCGCAAATACGACCATATCACCCCCATTCTAAAATCACTCCACTGGCTTCCTGTGTCGTTCAGGATTGAGTACAAGATCTCCTTACCCACCAGTGCATCCATGGTGATGATCCCTCCTATCTCAAGGAACTCCTCACCACACAAACAGCCACTCGTAACCTCCGCTCTGCTTCGCTGTATCGCCTCAAAACTCCCACAGCCAATCTCCGTACTATGGGGGATCGGGCATTCTGCTCTGCAGCCCCCAGTCTGTGGAATGCTCTCCCTGACTACCTGCGGACTCCACAGACTATAGATACTTTTAAGCGTGGTCTTAAAACCCACCTTTTTAGCAGAGCTTTTAATTGACTTGCTACTTGTTTAATTTATTTTATTTTATTTTTCAGTTTTATTTATTTATTGTTGTTGATTGTTTTGTTTTTGTTTTTAATTCTGTAGCACTTTGAGATTTTGTTTAATATAAAGTGCATTATAAATAAAATGTATTATTATTATTATTATTATTATTATTATTATTATTATTATTATTATTATTATTATCTCAATGTTCTGCGATAACAATGCACGGTTGCCATCACTAACAAGGCAGATCATCTTGCCTTTCCAGTAAGCTTTAGTGAGACGGTTTATCTGGCAATCTGTTGTCGTAATCCTAACATTAAAGCTGGAAATATATTCATGGCCACTGCCATGTTATTGCTGACGCGCTCTATCGATCGATTCCAGTTTTAGACGGAATCTAAAACAAGCTAATCCGGTCCCAACACCCTGTCCTCTCCTAGCAGAGATTAATTAAATTAAACGATATGCTTACTTCGGCTAGACAATGTCTTAAGGTCGCTCCTACAACTTCAAAGCTTACACGTCCGCATGGTCAGCTTTTTCTATGTTCTGTTTAGCCTTCCAAATTCCAGTATTTTCCATTTTAAATTCGACCGCCCTTACGAAACAAAAATATATTGCAATATACTAGAATTTATATTGCAATACATTAGAAAATATATTTCAATGTATCAGAAACTTCCTCATATATTTGAAAATATATAGCAATATATGGATGGACAACCTATTGCTATATATTGATTCATATATTAAAATACATTGATATACAAACAAAACTATATGAATTATTCAAAATTATTTCATGTATGTTTATTGAAACAAAGTATTTTTTGTGAGTTAAGCAAGCTCCTGCATATGTTTACAGAGGTTGATTAACAATAGCCCAAATCAGATGGTGCATGACATTCAATATATTTTCTATATTTAGAAAATATTTCTATTAGGGCCGGGACTTTAACGCGTTAATTAAGATTAATTAATTACGTGACTTTAACGCGTTAATTAATTACGCAAAAAAAAAAAAAAACATTTTTACCACACTTATTTTTGCACCGCGGAACGTTTTTCAATGAATGAGTTTCGACGGACCAATTATACTGGAACACCAACTAGCGCTCCGGAGTCACGACAACAACGAACCATGTGAACATGAACGAAGCTATGGAACGAAGTAGCTGATGAGACCGCTTTGCTTGGCCCCGTGGATGGGAAATTTTGTTTTAAAAAACGAAAGAATGGAAGCGTCGTCAAGAGCATGGTTGTGAGCAAGCTATACAACAAGGAATTAGCGTATCACCGCAGCACATCGAGCCTCAAATATCACAAAAATGCTTTTGCTAAACTGGCAAACATTGCACTGGTCTGCTGGACTGAAATAAACAATATTTTGTTGATTAAGCTTATGTATTCAGTCATTATTCAATGGTATACTAAAAATACATGTGAAAAATTACTTCTCATTGTTCTCAGGTCAAATATTTATATGCAATTAAAATGCGATTAATTAATTACAAAGCCTCTAATTAATTAGATTTTTTTTTTTAATCGAGTCGCGGCCCTAATTTCTATATTATATTTTAATCTGTTATATTTTAAAATATATGACAGACAGTGTACATTAGATTATTTCATATTTACCATGTATACAATATATATGATAATTATATACTATGTAATATAAATCAATATATTTAAGACATATGTTCCCATATAAATCTGATTATATTATCCAGTACATTGAGGTATATTATCTCATATAATTTTACATATATATTTACATATATATACAATGACTTCCAATATATAATTTCATATATTGTAGGATATATTTCAATATAGATAGCAATATATTGAATAGTATAATGATATGTATTTATTCAATATATGAAAACGGCAATAATTGCAGTATTGTCCCATATATTGCAATATATAACTTGCAAATATAATATATTATTATATAATATATCATATGATATATTACCATGTAAATTTCAAAATATATGGAGACACATGAAATATATTGTCAACTAATATATTGAGAAATATATTTTTGTTGCGTAAGGGCGTTGTTCCTTTCTCGTTCCAAAAAAAAAAAAAAAAAAAAACACTTCCATCCGCCGGCTCCTCGCAGGTGTTCAATTTCCAACTCTCTTCTCCGAAACTTCATTCGTTTACTCCTTAAGGCCTAGCTAAATCCTCTATTAAACAGATCGATAAACGTCTGCCCATTACTCTGCCGTTGTTGCATAAATTCATCAATTCCGTCCGCAACGGTTTCTTTCCCTTAAAATTAATATCTTGCTAGTAGCAGTGTTCTAGCTGCTTTTTACGGTTCATGCGTCCAGGTGAATTCTCTTATGATCCTAATATTTTTGATCCTTCTCGCGGCATTTCCTTTTCTGATATTGTTTCTCTCCTAATTGCTTCACTCTAATTCTTTAACATTCAAAAACGACGCTCAAGCTCCGGCGTCACCTTATCTTTCCATAAAATCAATAATAATTTTTTCCATTTACATCTATGGTTAAAATTCATAAAAATCCGCCCTAAAACTTCTAACGTTGCCCCTCTCTTCATCTTATATAACGGTGCACCTCTTTCAAAAGGCTGGTTCAGAACCCATTTAAACTCTGTTGTTAAAAGCTGCAGTTTATCCCCCTCTCTCTACACCGGCCACTCATTCAGAATTGGGGCAGCTACTACAGCAGCTGAACAAGGAATCCCCATGTCAGCCAACAATCATCTGATCTCATCTAGGTGATCTTCCTCGGCCTTCGAATCATACAGAAGATCAGATTCTAACACCATTCTTCAAGCTCAACAAGCTCTACAGTACTATTAGGTAAATTTCTATGCAACTACTGGTGGTGGTGTCGTTATTTATTCATCCCGTTATATTACTCTAGCCAGCACTCCTCAACGACTCTCTAGTCATCTAATGTTTGGCCTAGCGGCTCTGTTCAATGTGGCCTTGTCTCTATGTGGCTGTAGCAACCGTTGTGCCTTCGTTACATGTTCGATTATAAAAAAAATATATATATATAAATTAATAAATTAATAAAATAAAAATTAATAAATAATAAATAAAAATAAAATTAATAAATAAATTAATATATTTAATGCGATATTCATGTTATATGTGGTCTACTGTGACCGTGTAGCCTAATGTGGCCTCGTCTCGTGGTCTTGTGGCCTTCATGGCATGGTTAAATGTGGCCTAGCCTTGTGGCCCAGCAAAGAAAAAGGGGCCTAGTCTCTATGTCAGTCTCATGGTACATATTGCCTCGTGCCACGTCCGGCCTTCATGACCATGTTTCGTGTGGCTAACAGCCGTCGTCTGTACCGTCTTGTCTAAATGTGGAATCATGGCCAAGGAAACAGTCTATGTTCTGTGTGGTCTTCTGTGACCGTGTAGCCTAATGTGGCCTTGTCTCGTGGTCTTGTGGCCTTCATGGCATGGTTAAATGTGGCCTAGAAGCCTTGTCTTAAGTATGTCTGTCTATGTGTGGCATTAGTGGCCTTGTGGCCACGTGGGCCTTGTGTTTATGTGGGGCTTGGCGCCTTGTGGCATATATTTGCTTTGTCCTTCAAAAAGATGCCTAATCGGCCAGTGGCCCCCCTGGGGCATATGTTCAATGTGGCTTAGATGCCGTTGTTTTGCGTGGTCTGTCTATGTGTGGCCCAAGTGGCTTGGTCTCGTCCTTAAAAGATGCCAAGTTGGCCAGTCGCCCCTCGGGGCATAGGTTATGTGTGGTCTCAGACCCGTAGCATTTTGCTTTATTAAGGAAGCGCCTGTTTTCATCTAGCCAAGCGGCTTCGTTCATGTACTGTCCAGTCCACCTCGTCTCTTTGTGGCATTAGCAGCCGTTGTGGCTTAGACGCCTCGTCTCTGTGGTCTGTAGAGGCCGTGTGGCTCATCAGAGCCTCGTCTCTGTGGTCTATAAAGGCCATGTGGTCCAATGGGGCCAGAATTTGTGTTGTACGGCCCTAGGTGGCCTGCTATATGTGGTCCAATGTGACCTGTTTATTACTTTTGCCAAAGCGGCTGTTCAAATGGTCCAATGAGGCCTTGTCTCTGTGTTTGTCTATGTGGTCCAATGCGGCCTGTTTATTATTTTTGCCAAAGCGGCTGAACAGATGGTCCAATGAGGCCTCATCTCTGTGTTCAAATGATCCAATGAGGCCTTGTCTCTGTGTTTTCCTAGGAGTGAACTGGCAAATGTTATAAAAAAAAAAAAAAAAAAAAAATGCAGCTCGTCTGTGTGGTGAAATGAGGCCTGATTATTATTTTGCCAAGGCGGCCGTACGGATGGTCCAATAAGACCTCGTCTCTGCGTTCCTGTGAGTGAACTGGCAAATGTCTCATATAAAAAAAAAAAGAAAAAGAAAATTCTAAGCCATAGGCATGCTGTATCTTTTCCCCTTTTTACTTCTATTATATAATAACTTCATTCTCTATTTCAGGAATCCCAAGATCTTAGACCGGTGGGTATAATCATTTACCAACTTTTGGGGGTTGGCGGGCCCCGTCCCGGTGGATTTACACTCCACCCATTTTTGGGGGTCGGCTGCGCCCCTGCCCTCGTCTTCAGGCAGGAATTGCAGATCCGAGATTATGGTCTTCGGACGGGGCCTACGCCAAAATGACTCTGTACACTATCAGCTTGCTGAGCTGTTAATAAATGCACTATTGTTAATATATTTCTCCCTGAGTCTTTCTGGTAGAAATGAAAGCTTTAGCATAAGTTCTGCTGGGAAGACTCAATTACTACGTCACTTAATGCCTTCACTCTAATCCAATGATATTCTCATGCTCACGGTATAAAGGCTCTGTACTTACACATGTTTGAGTTTGCAGATACTGAAGTGACGATTACCCCCATCCTCCCCACCACCACCAGGATGGCCCTGTCCATACCCTGCCGGGGGGTCGGCTGCACCCCTGCCCTCGTCTTCAGGCAGGAATTGCAGATCCGAGACCCTCGGATTATGCTCTTCGGATGGGGCCTACGCCAAAATGACTCTGTACACTTTTAGCTTGCTAAGCTGTTAATAAATGCACTATTGTTAATATATTTCTCCCCGAGTCTTTCTGGTAGAACCTCGTTTTATATGTTCAACACCCAATATTATATACCAGGAATGGCCTGCCAGGCCCGGGATCGTGAAGCCAGGGGTTGAATTAGATTCAGGGGCTGGCCGCTTAGTAATAGGGGCCTGTTAACCCGGTTGCTTGTGCTGTAACACTGCTTGTAACACTGTGGGGATAGTGTTAGGTTTTGGCGGTGCAGGCTTTGCAGTGGGCGCGCGCCTCACATTTATATTGTGTGTGCGAGAGTGGAGTTTGTGAAAAGTGCTTGGGTGCAGGAGTGCAGACTGTAAAGTTGGCACATTTCCTACATAGAAAAGCTCTTTTGTGTGTAGTGTAAACAATGTGCAGTGGCGCACAACCTACGTAGAATACCCACGGTGCAAACCAGTGAGCGAGTCCACAAGGGTAAACGCACACAGCATTAGTGTGCAGACGAGTGTGTTTAACACAGGCTAGTTGACTGCAATATTTAATCTCCAGTCACTTAACTTAAGGGAACTGGGAGAATGTAAGGAAGTGCGGGTGGTATGGGAGCCATTCCACAATGCCGTTATGCTCTAGTCTAGACTGAAAGCGCGCGTGCAGACAAGCGTGTTGGACCACAGGCTAGTTGACTGCAATAAGGCTAGTTGACTTTATATGGTGTAATCCGGCCGCGGCGGGATTTATTTGTGATTTTGTGGGGCTGAATTAACAGTGCTTATGTAGGGGTGCACACTGTGTAGTGGACACTTTGTCTACAGTGTAAAAACCTTTCCAGCCGACTGAATAAAGGGGACTGGAAGTGATAGAGTGAAAACAGGGCTTAGCTTGGCAGCCATTTTCTGATCAGCTCTGACAGTGAGCACGTGCTATGACGTAAGTCGCGCTCTAGTCAGCAAACGCGCTGTGGAAGGGGCGCGCGCTATCATGACAACTGACAAGGCAGCCATTACAACTTCCTTGGCAGTAATCGCGCGCTGCAGCGAGAATGTTCTTGCCTACCCAACCCAACAGCCCGAGCTCGCTCGTCTAACTTACTCTAGTATTCTCTGTCCGCGGTGGTTCTTAGCGCGACGGAACGAGAGAAGCGTCTGTCCGGGGCGCTTCAGCACGGCGGCAGTAGAATGAGCACGGTGAGAGCTTCGGCTCGAGTTAGTTTATTTACTCCAGTATTCTCTGTCCGCGGCAATAGTGCGACTGAACGAGAGAAGAGGAAGCGTGAGGAAAAACTCTGTCCACGGCACTTCTAGCACGGCGAGAGCTTCAGCTTAAGTTTGTTTATTCACTCCAGTATTCTCTGTCCGCGGCGATAGTGTGACTGAACAAGAGAATTGGAGGAGTGAGGAAACTCTCTGTCCGCGGCGCTTCTTCAGCACGGCGAGAGCTTCGGCTCGAGTTAGTTTATTCACTCTAGTATTCTCTGTCCGCGGCGTTAGCGAGACTGAACTAGAGAAGAGGAAGAGTGAGGAAAAGCTCCGTCTGTCCGCGGCGCCTCCTCAGTGCGACGGTATAGTGACGAGAGCTTCGGCTCGAGTTCGCCTATTCACTCTAGTATTCTCTGTCCACGGCTGTAGCGCGACGGAACGAGAGAAGAGTAAGAGTGAGGACAACTCTGAGGCAGAGTGAAGAGAGCTTCGGCTTGAGTTTGCTCATGTCCTCTAACATTCTCTCTTTCCGCGACGCTATTCAGAGCTCCGTCTTTCCGCTGCGCTAAACAACGCAGCGGAACGAGAGAGTCCTCGCATAGAACAAGCCTGTAAGCTCTAGAACTGGCGTTGCAGCGGCAACACACACACAAACACATACACTCAACATAGACACACAGTATAAAGGATATTTAATGCCGGATGGCGCAGCAGGAATGCAGGTGGCTGAAGGCGGAGACCTTCCTCAGGGCTGCAGGAATGTTCCTGGTTGCTTTTCGACGGCGGTTTGCTTAATTCCGAAGGTCAGCGACAGTGTCGCTGAAGGAGATTAAATCTGACACCTATGGTGAGTCAGGGTCTTATATAGCCTCCTGTATGCTATTTTTAGCCCCCTTTTTCAACGGTCTCTCTGGAGTGCCCCCATTGGTGCGCTCCTCTCAGCCGCCTCACCATAGGTTCCTGCAGTTGCCGCGGCCCGGCCAATCAGAGCGCTCCTCGCGCCGTGCTATGGCCATGCAGCTGCACTGCGCTTTACATAGATACCTTTATTAATAAAGTTTTGCTTCACATTCTCGAGAAAAGGAGTTTTTCCCATACGCAATACGAGGAACCTCTCTCGAAAGGGAACTGTTGTGGCCCCTTTAAGAAATTTCCTTTTTCATCTTGCGATACTGAACTGCGTGCTTTGGATGTGTGCTAACACAAGAGGCTTGTTTGAGATTCGCCTTGCATCGCCTGAAATAAAGGCGAGACTAGGCGGCTGCAATGAGGGGAGGAGTGAAAAAAGTGCAGGCAAGCCGGACAGTTCTCTCCTCTCGTAGTGGATCAGACTGCGAGATCAGTTGCGGATATCACGGGATTCACACTTGTGCACTCTGTTAAGTTTTCATTTAAGTTTTATTGCTTTTATATGAAAATAAATATTATGAACAAGACACCCAAAGTTTTTGTTATTTATTTCCATTCGAAAGACCTGTTCATCAAGCATTTTACTTTAATTACACACGTTTTTATATATTTTATTAATATGACAACAATCACACAACCCACAGAAAGATGGCACTCTCCGAGAGTTTGAGAATATTCACACATAATTTATACACATAAAAACATGATATCAGAGTTTTAAAATCAAATATTTTAAAAAACAACCTTACATCACAGTTGTTTAAACCAATAAGCATTAAGTTGTGTTGTCAGCAAGTCTTTTCCCATCATGCTTTTGCTCCGCGCAGTCGGTGGAGAGCAACTGCGCTCGACTGCAGAATCCGACACATCCGCCTTTTGCTCGCAAGAGATTTTTTGACATACGTCAGCATGACATCAGAGCAAGGCAGACTGCCCTCGGACACATTTCTAACCGGGATGCATATCGCGCTGATCACCGGTGATCGGTTCTGCGCAGATTTAGCTCATCTCAAACAAGTCTTCTGTAACACAGCTAACACAAATAAGCATTTTCACTGCGTGTGAGCTCCAAGTTGTAGTGCTCATAGTGATCTAATTTCCTGTGAGATTTCATCGTTGGCGATGCATTTGGACAACATATGTGACGAGTGAACCTCATGAGCCCCTTTCACATTGCGATTCCGACAAATACACAGATAATGCGACCCGGCATTTGTTCCCGGGCCGCTAGATTTGGTCCATTCTCACTGTCAGCAAAATACCGTAATATGTGCGCTTTCACACACAACCCGTAACGGTCACGGGTCGAGTTGACACGTAACATCCTGATGTGACGTATAATGGCGAGCGATCTCAGCTTCAGCGCGGATAGTAAGGAGCTCCATGGTCTCGACTTGTGTCCAGTTTGCGCACATTTCTGCTTGTTTAATTTTAGTTTCTTTTGTATACGAACACTCTCTGCGTTTAAAACACCGACTAGCTCTTCTGGCACTGCAGGGTTGTATTATTGAAAAAACAAGCTCTAGGAGTCGCACGATAACTACGTACATGTTGTGGCATTAGTTTCGGCTTTTGTTCACACAGCGCTCGTTCCGGATCGAACCCCGCAAAGTTACTAGGTCCCCGACCCGGGTTCAATTCGGTAATCAATTCCGGGACGTGGTTGCTTTCACACAGAAGGCGACCTGGCAATGTTCCGGGAATATTGCGGGTCTGACGTGCAGTGTGAAAGGGGCTATAGTGACTGATTGAAGGATTTGCCACTGCCGTATTTCAGTCTGTATTAACGTCTACGTTTTTTTTTTTTTGCAATCCGGTATTCTCTGGTGGACTCCGGTGTATTTTTTTTGTTATTAGATTACTTTGTTACTGTCTTTTGTCTGGGATTACTCATCCTCATCTGTATTACAAACAGTTGTTTGAAAGTGACATTAAACATTTTCCTAACTTTTCTGAAATTATTTTACACATTTTTCCAGCTCATTTTACAAATTGCATTTTTTCTAAACTGTGAATAAGAGTTTTTTGTATGGTGTAATTAGTGAAATTTCAACCATTTGAAGTTTTTTTTTGTAAACTTGCTTATTCAAGTTTTGCTCCCTATGACCGCTGTCATTCAAGAACGGCCGTCAGATTAAACAAACCCCAAATTTTGAAAAACTACGTTTCCGGTGTGTATGTCATTCTAGTGCGTTTTTTCCCCCTGAAATACGGCAGTGGTGGGCACATGAGCTACAGGGACCAAGGAGTGGAGGCAGTCAACCGTGCTGTGAGTGTCAAGTGACGACATCGGCTGACGGTTCGTGGCCAAGGGACTGGATCACTGGACGAGGAAGGGACATCGCCATCTGTGGGCAGAGCTCAAGAGTGTGCTGTCTTCTAGATGACCGTTTGGTGTGCCAGCAAGAAGAGGAAGCAGATTTGTACAGACAGCTCTTGCTCAAATATCCTTTGAACAGAAAAAATAAAAATAAAAATATTGAACATTAAAACAGATTTTGTGCTTCTGAAGAGACATTTACGATTTAATCCAACATGTCACAGGCTGATGGTGAGGATCAAGTACAGGGTGCTGCTGCCGGATTGGGTGTAAACCATGACATAGGCGATGTGCAGGGACAAATCCAAGAGCTCACCAGAAAGCATGCTGAAGCTATGGCAGCTATTCCAACCAAAGTGAAGAACCAACTAGGACTTACATATATGTGCCAAGGGAATGCCACATTCATCCTTTCAGTGCTGATTTTAGTAAAGATGGTAGAAATGTGGAAGAATTCATTGAAGAAGTGGAAAGGGTATTGCTTGTAAGAAACCAGACCCCCGAAGAAGGGGGGGGGGGATTATCCTCAGCGAACAGAACATATATTTGCGTACCTTAGGGAGGCCTTTAGGGAAAAACGTAGTCTTGCCCAGTTATTGCAGACTTTTTATACCCGCAAACAGTTGGAAGGCGAAGACCTTCGTGCATACTTTCATGCCTTGTCGCAAATATTGAACTCTGTCTTGAAGCAGTCGCCGCATGCTGTTGCTAATGAGAATTTCGCTTTACGCGACCATTTCATTGAGGGAGTAAGAGATGCTGCGCTCCGAAGAGAACTTTGTAAATTGGTGAGGGACAAGCCACAGTCCAACTTGATTGAAGTAAGAGATGAAGCTTTAATGTGGTGTCTTGAAGATCCTAAACTGCGTGCTAGTAAAGTAGCCCTTAACCGTAATGTAAGCTCTGAAGCTACCGAAGCCCAGTGTGCAGCTATGGAGATACCTGCAACAAGCTCTGCTACGCTTGACGAAGTTCTAAAAATAGTGGCTGAACAAGGCAAAGCCATTGGGGAGTTGACTCAAGCTGTTCAGAAATTAACTTTACACTGCACTAACCCTGAATCCTTGAAAGTTGAACTGTTTTTTTTGTAAACTTGCTTATTCAAGTTCTGCTTGCTACGACCGCTGTCATTCAAGAACGGCCGTCAGATTAAACAAACCCCAAATTTAAAAAAAAACTACTTTTCCAGTGTGTATGTCTATTCTCTTTCCCCTGGTTACAAAATAATAGTAATATCTCTCATGACATTGTGTTTTACATCACAAAAATGTCAAAACATGACAAAATAAGCAAAACAACCTTGCACAAATATTCTATTTCATGATTTACAGTTGGCCTGATTTTTTGATTTTTTTCCCTAAACATAATTTTTTAAGCAAGCAGTTTAAAACAAAAGCATTGATTATGCCATAAATCTATTTAGGCAATGTCTCATCTTGGCAGCATATCACTCTGTGGCTTGTTAAAACAACTGGGCCATTTTATGAGTGGCTTTTCCTTGTCAGTATAATGAGGACTGTCGTAAAGCTGCCACAACCACAGCCACCTGGAGTTGGTATGGAGTACACAACCAGGGGTAAAGGGCTGGAGGTTTGCAGTTTACCTTATCTGTTATGTATTTTCTGTTTGCCGGCGGCAAGCCCGGGGACTGATGAAATGAGTGGAGTACAACGTTGGCAAACTTACAGTCCAAGTGATGTTTTTTTCAGACAGCTGCCTCTACACACGTGCTCCAGGTTAAATTCAAAACAAAAATAAAGAAATAAACAAAACACTCAAATTAAACAACACAATACATAAAGACATATGCTGAGAAGAGCAAATTAGGCATTAGGCCTCATCTCACAGCATAGCCGTACATGCTACAGCCCTTTGGCTGTCCCTGGCCCAACTAGCCTCAACCCACAAACACTCAAGCTTGTATAAGCAAATTTCCTGCCAAACAATCATGGATCATTAGCCTGACAAGCCAGACCCACATCAAGATGTTTGGTCTGGAAACTCACCATGGACAATCTCAATCCGAGGGGTGGGATAAACGGTTGTCTTTCAAACTCCCTCTGCACGCGATAGGATAGCGCTACACCAACCAGAGCAACGAAGGTGAAACAGAGCTTGTAGATAGATTAAACATTCGCCGTATCCGGTCAGCAAAATTTAGAACTCATCTTCCCTTTTTAAGAATGACTTCAGTGCCGTTCTTTGTTCTTTTCTCAGAGAAAAGCTTAACTCCAAGTCTTCCAGAGTCGCGGTCAAAGCTGATTCGAAAGACCGCCGCCGTTCGCCAGTTTCTGTGTTAACTAGAAGCACGCAAACGCAACTCGGCCGTCGTCATTATGGCCCCGCCCGCTGACTCTATACATGATGTGTTTGGGCCGTCCAGATTTTGAGGAACACAGCTCATAATGGTATTTAGAGTGCCTAGACGACACTTGCGGGCAAATTAAATTTGTTGCCGCTAGGGTGCGTCTAGATTTCTAGGCTAATGGATCATACCATCTACAGAGGATGACTCGACTAACCCCCATAACACAAGAATACTGGTTAAGATTAACACTGCTATCAAATTCACATTTAAACATAATTCAAATCATGAATATCATTGATCACACTGTAAACAATACTAAATAAAGAAAATATAACAGTCAAAAAAGTCTGGATTCAATTGCTGCCCTCAGCTAAGCAACCCAAAATGAACCCCTAGACATTGTGACATGAATCTGTCACATGCCTGTCCTGTCTTGTGTGCACATGTGGGTTTTGTCAGTATGGCCTTTGTGCTTCTGTCATTGTCTGATCCCTCCCCCTTGTTATCTGATTAGTGTTGATTTCTCCCACCTGTTCCCTCTTGATTTCTTCCCTTTATAAGCTCCTTGTGTTTGTCAGTCTGTGTTGGATCCTTGTGTAATGTCTGCGTCTCCCGTCCTCCCCGTGATTCTGTTGGTTTGTTTAAGTTTATATTATATTATTCTATTATGTGTTTTTCCCCCTCGTGGGTTGTTGTTTTGAGTTTATGTTTTATTTTATAATAAATGATCATTTTCTGCACTTGAGTCCTCGCACCCTTTTCCCTTGTTTGTGACGTGACAGAAGGATCCAACCATACTATGAGGACTCAGCAGAGAAGTTCTCCCTCGGTGCCATTTCCGGGGGTCCCGAGTCCGGGAATCCCGAGTCCAAACATGGCCTGGAGGGCCGTAATGGGAGGGTTTGTGGTGGCAGTCCTGCATGCTTGGGAAAAGCACAGGGTGTCATCCACCACTCCGGTGGTCCCAGTTCCGGTGGATCGTGCTCCGGTGGTCCCTGTGCCGGTGGATCATGTTCCGGTGGTCCCTGTGCCGGTGGATCGTGCTCCGGTGGTCCCTGTGCCGGTGGATCATGCTCCGATGGTCCCTTTGCCGGTGGATCGTGCTCTGGTAGTCCCTGTGCCGGTGGATCGTGCTCCGGTGGTCCCTGTGCCGGTGGATTGTGCTCCGGTGGTCCCTGTGCCGGTGGATCGTGCTCCGGTGGTCCCTGTGCCGGTGGATCGTGTTCCGGTGGTCCCTGTGCCGGTGGATCGTGTTCCGGTGGTCCCTGTGCCGGTGGATCGTGTTCCGGTGGTCCCTGTGCCGGTGGACTCCGTTCCGGTGGTCCCGAGTCCGGAAACGGCCTGGAGGGCTGTGATGGGATGCTTTGTGGTGGCAGTCCTGCATGCGTGGAAGGAGCACAGGGCTTTATCCGAAGCCCCGGAGGCAGTTCCGGTGGTACCAGTTCCGGTGGATCGTGTGCCGGTGGTCTCAGTTCCGGCGGATCGTGTTCCGGTGGTCCCTGTGCCGGTGGATCGTGTTCCGGTGGTCCCAGTTCCGGCAGATCATGTTCCGGTGGTCCCAATGCCAGCAGATCGTATTCCGGTGGTCCCAGTGCCGGTGGATACTGCTGGACTGGAGAAGTTTCCCCAACGCCCTGCCTGCGCCGCTGAGGCGCCCTGCTCTCCCTGCGCCGCTGAGGCGCCCTGCTCTCCCTGCGCCGCTGAGGCGCCCTGCTCTCCCTGCGCCGCTGAGGCGCCCTGCTCTCCCTGCGCCCCTGAGGCGCCCTGCTCTCCCTGCGCCCCTGAGGCTCCCTGCTCTCCCTGCGCCCCTGAGCAGCCCTGCTCTCCGTGCGCCCCTGAGGCGCCCTGCTCTCCGTGCGCCGCTGAGGCGCCCTGCTCTCCGTGCGCCGCTGAGGCGCCCTGCTCTCCGTGCGCCGTTGAGGCGCCCTGCTCTCCGTGCGCCGCTGAGGCGCCCTGCTCTCCGTGCGCCGCTGAGGCGCCCTGCTCTCCGTGCGCCGCTGAGGCGCCCTGCTCTCCGTGCGCCGCTGAGGCGCCCTGCTCTCCGTGCGCCGCTGAGGCGCCCTGCTCTCCGTGCGCCGCTGAGGCGTCCTGCTCTCCGTGCGCCGCTGAGGCGTCCTGCTCTCCGTGCGCCGCTGAGGCGTCCTGCTCTCCGTGCGCCGCTGAGGCGTCCTGCTCTCCGTGCGCCGCTGAGGCGTCCTGCTCTCCGTGCGCCGCTGAGGCGTCCTGCTCTCCGTGCGCCGCTGAGGCGTCCTGCTCTCCGTGCGCCGCTGAGGCGTCCTGCTCTCACCGCGCCACTGAGGCGTCCTGCTCTCACCGCTCCTCCCTGGCGCCCCCTGCACTCACCGCGCCTCTCTGGCGCCCTGCTCTCACCGCGCCTCCCTGGCGCCCTGCTCTACCCGCACTGCCCTGGCTGCCTGAACTCTATGGGCCGCCCCGGCCGCTTGAACTTGGTGGGCCTCCCGAACTCGGTGGGCCGCCCTGGCCATTCGAACTTTGTGGGCCACCATGGCCTCCTGAACTTTTTGTTTTCCTCGTTCCTCCCTTGTTTACCCCTCCCTTGTCTGTACCTTCTTTGTCTGTCCCTCCCGTCCCTCCCTGGTCTGTCCCTCCCGTCCCTCCTTGGTCTGTCCCTCCCGTCCCGCCCTGGTCAGTCCCTCCCGTGCCGCCCTGGTCAGTCCCTCCCGTGCCGCCCTGGTCAGTCCCTCCCGTGCCGCCCTGGTCAGTCCCTCCCGTCCCGCCCTGGTCTGTCCCGCCCGTCCCGCCCTGGTCTGTCCCGCCCTTCCCGCCCTGGTCTGTCCCGCCCTTCCCGCCCTGGTCTGTCCCACCCGTCCCTAGTGGAGCGTCTGGTAGCCGATCCTTAAGGAGGGGGTAATGTCACATGCCTGTCCTGTCTTGTGTGCACATGTGGGTTTTGTCAGTATGGCCTTTGTGCTTCTGTCATTGTCTGATCCCTCCCCCTTGTTATCTGATTAGTGTTGATTTCTCCCACCTGTTCCCTCTTGATTTCTTCCCTTTATAAGCTCCTTGTGTTTGTCAGTCTGTGTTGGATCCTTGTGTAATGTCTGCGTCTCCCGTCCTCCCCGTGATTCTGTTGGTTTGTTTAAGTTTATATTATATTATTCTATTATGTGTTTTTCCCCCTCGTGGGTTGTTGTTTTGAGTTTGTTTTATTTTATAATAAATGATCATTTTCTGCACTTGAGTCCTCGCACCCTTTTCCCTTGTTTGTGACGTGACAGAATCATAATAATAATAATAAATCAAAACACTCAATAATAAACAAAACACTCCATAATAATGTGAACGGACGTTCACGTGATGAGCGCTGTGTTCTCACAGGGCCTGACAAAGAAAGCCCAAGTGGTCTATGTGGTAATGTGGTTCAGTGAGTAAAAGACTTGCATTCAATTAACACACTCATTTTATCACTTATTAAATACTAATCCCTATTCATTTACAATATCAACATGGGCAATAGTTTGCATCTTTCATTACATTATGTGCATTTGCAGAGGCAAATGTTTGGACTAAATCACATTTGTGGTCTCAGAAAATATGTCTTGTCAGAATGAACTGCCCTTACGAAAGGAAAATATCTTTACCAATATATTACTTGAAATATATTACAGTATAATATATTGTAAATACATGGAATAATATATTGATGGTATTATGCAATATATTATATATTCCTGTAATATATTGCAAAATATACAAATGATTTCCGCTTTCATATATTGCAATATATTGGAAAATATTTATATTAAATCCCATATATGTGAATATATTGCCTAATGTGTTACAGGATATTTTCCAATATACTGCAGTATATTTTTGTTTCGTATGGGTGGAGTTACGAAGAAGGCGCTCATTAGTCACTGCATTGGTCATTGATCACTAGATTTTAAGCTGGTCTATGCCCTGCCTGTTTACACTCTTCTCTGTCATTTTTTACTGGGGCAGATTTATCTAAACTCTATATGCAAGAACAATATAAAAAATAAACACGACTCGAATTTACTCACCTCATTTCATTCCAAAACCCCATGACTTTCCTTCTTTCGTGGAATACAAAATAAGATATGTATATTGCAAGAGACTTTCTGGCCAACTTTGTAATATTTGTGCAAAAATAATGTACGCAAGCTTTATTCACAAAAGCCAAGTTATATCATATTGCGTACAAACACTACAACTGCCAAGTTGAGTTTTGTACTAAATATATCGTAATAAACAAGTAAACATTAAAGTCAAGTCACCTTTATTTATATAGCGCTTTATTGCGATAAACAGCAAAATAATAATCAATGATAACAGATAACAGATAATAGTGTCATTTCTGAGCTGTCGGTCCAGAGCAGATTCAGTTCTGTTCAATTGTGTAAAGTTCATCAATCATGAAATGACTACAATTCAATTCATTTAATGTTGATTCTGTTCAGTTCAGTAACCATGTCAATGTTACAAAATTGGTCAATTATTGCAATGTTGATTCAGCTATAAACAAGCCCACCATAATAGGGGACTTGAAACAAAACATTCCACCTGCTTAAATGGTAAATAAACTAAAAAGTAATACCAATAACAATGCATTGTCATAAGTTATTTCTCTAAAGACAACGTAATACATTTTAATAAAATGTTGCAATGATTTAATATTTTTAATTTAATTTAGCTTTTGTGGAGAGTGGTAACTGTAGAGGTTTGGAAAAAGAGGTGGAAAGAGGAAGAGCTGGGATGAATAAATTAGACCAAATTAGACCATTGAAGGGATTTTATTGAGCTATTTGTCTTAATCTTGGATCCGTTCTCTGTGGGACTGTTATGGCATGGATGAGTTTAAAGAATATGTTTCCCCTTTTCTCCCATCCCCTGTTCAAGCCTGCAGTTCTGCCTTGGACCTCCGGATCACTGGTGTCACCTCGGGTCTCCATTTCCTCCATTCCACCTGGGAATCATTCATCACCATGGTGTCATTGAGGGCTTCTCCACCCTCCTCATTTGAACTGTTAAGGCACGAGGATGGTTTAGTTTCATTGTGTTTTGGTTCTGTTTTCCTGTTTGCCTGGAGTGTGTCAGTTTGTTTCCTTGATTATTATTTCATTTTCCTGTTCAGTTAACTAATTTGTCTTGTGTATAGTCTCTGTTTTGTTCAGTTCTTTATCCAATCTCATATTGGTTATGATGTGTTTTGTTTCCCCTGTGATTCTTCTATGTATTCTGTAGATTATTGGATTAAAGACTACAGATTAAAGTTTTAATTGACCAAATCATCTTATTATTCAGCCACTCATGACTGCACATTAATGATCAAGTAAAAATTTGCTTGCAGAGCATATGGTTTAAACAAAATATATGCTTAATGCAAAATATACAAAATAAAAAAGGCTATTGTTAAACATCAAATGTCATTGAGCATCTATAGAGAAGAAAAGCATAAGGTTATTCTAATAGTTCATTCAGGAGCTCAGAGGTTTAATTCTGACAGTATCATCAGGAAACACCTGCATATTTGTGGGAAGAATCTATCAACATCTGTTAAAAATATATTACATAAACAGCCCCCCCCCCACACACACAGTAAAAATATTACAGTGTAGTAGTATTGTAATTGTGAATGGAGATCTAAAGGCTTTATAGTGAAACTGAAAGTACTGCAGGGAAATAATAATGATGGCATATTAGTGAAAGAGGCATCAAAATATACACACTCAATGCAATAATATTCATGATTCATGGTGACATGCAGTAAATTACACTGAGATTTAAGATTTAATTTATATCCATTCATAGATCATATAATATTAATGTTTGCCCCTTAACATTGTTGTATAAGATGGAGAAGATTTGGACCCAAACTATTATAAAGCCTGTATTCATTTATTTTTAAATTTAATTACATTTTCTTTTAGATTCTCTGTGATACCTTACGGTAAAAAATAATGATGGAATAGAGACACACATAATGGATATAGTAATCATTCATTTACAGATGTTGCTGACCTTTTTGTAGTGGACTGAATTACTGTGTACCCCCCGTATACACAGAGAGACAGTCTATAACAAAAACACACCTCTCACAAGAGAGCTGTTCATAGTCACATCCTGGTGTTAAAGCTTAAAGCCCACATTTCAAGTCTGCGTGCAGAGAGTATCTTAAAGTAATTTGATTATTTGTTTTATATAAAATATCAAGGCTGTTGTTAAACACCAATGGTCAGTGAGCATCTAGAGAAGAAAAGCATATTGTTATTTTATCAGATGGATTTAATGTAGTGACTATTAATTTACAGATGCTTCTAATCTTTTTGTAGTGGACTGAAATACTGTGCCCCAGCCCCCACAGAGAGACAGTTCATAACAAAAACAGACCGCTCACAAGATAACTATTCAGACAGGTCTTCATTGTAAAAAGTGATCAGTTGACTAAAAAGTGAGGAAACCCATTGCCTTTAACATTATTAAATAATAAATTTCATGCATACCTGAAAAAAAGTAAGTTATGTGAAAATTCCACATAACTTAATAACATTTTTTTTCCTTCCAATTAAGCAATGTTTATTTACTTAATTTAAGGCAACAGGTTTCCTCACATTTTGTAAATTATATCAGCTGATCACTTTTTAAGATTACACAATTATCTGTCTTTAAGATGATTAGCGATCATTACATTTTCATATGCCAGTGCCACTCTAAGTAATATACCAGAAAGAGATCATTTTTTATAATATAGGTGTAACTTAGAAATGTAAACTTAAAAATAAATAAATAATAATAACATAAAATCATACATCATAAAAATTCATCACAATGAAAGTTTGAGGACTGCTTTGAGAGGTCAGTGTTTACTGTAAGGGGTTTATGAAGTGAAATGTTTCACTGTGGCCATTCCATGCACAGTGATCCATGACACTTCAAATACTCAAACACATCCAACACACTTTACATCAACCTCTTGAGAGACGCAACTCATTTTCCTTTCTGCAGGTTCTTGTAAAGCAATTAAAGTTTATATGTATATTTGAAATGTATAATGCCATTATATGCAATTCATTTATTTAAACTAGACCATAAGCAGTGGACTGTTATGTGTTTATTATTATTTATTTTCTGTATTGGGCTGAGGTTTTTTGTCACAGTGTGACAAAAACCTGTATTGCACAATGATCTGAACCATATCAAATACTTCATATGTTTCACTCATGGACCTACATCTTGTGTTTTTTTTTAACATTCCTTCAAAGATTTGAAATGATAACATAAGCACAGTCAGCTATAAGCCTAGTAGACGGTTCACCAGACAACATATGAATACTGAATTCTGTTTAGACTAACGTTTCACCAATGAACGAAAACATTTAGGCTCATATGCCTATAGAGGCTACTCCCTAAAAGTCAGACTGCTAATAAAGATATTAGCATTAGTCATAAATACGTTAATCGAATACTAAAATAATTAAAAAAATACCTTTTATTTTTTTTTAAACTAAAAAGTAATTAAATTCGTATTGCTCAATATGTTTCGATAGCTCTCGGTTTACGTTACATCCTTCCTTTGTTTTCATCTCTGCTATTTCTTTTCGTCTCGGGTCTCCTATAGTTTATGTACACGTGTAAATCACCGTGGTTGTAGTTATCACAGTGGTGTATAGCCAGACAATAACTAAAGTTCCAGTAGCGTTAATAAAGCCTATAGAGAATTAGACTTTTCAGGATTGTAAAAAGCCTTTCAAACAACAAATAATCCAGCATACAAAAAGGAGCTATAATCATGGAGTAATATTTATCACTGTTTTAACACATCTTAAAACATGTTTTAATGTAGGCCTATGTGTAGGCTAGTTATAGCAATGCATTTCTTTCAGGAGATTTAAACTCTCTTGCCAGGCAGTAGAACTTGTTCTAACGACTTCATGGTTAAATAAAGGTTATCTAAATAAAATATTAAACGCTTGTCTATGAATCGTTGATAGCTACTTTATTCGTTTTGATTAATAGCAATTCTTTAAAATAACATTTTTAAAACGTTATTCAGATGTCCATGATCGTGGGAACCATAACTGTTCCCAAAAAAAATGTTATAAAAATAAATGAATAAATAAACGTTCAATGCGCTACAATAAGAGCAGCAATGCATTTCATAAATGTTTTAGTTATTAAAATATCATCAAAAGTGTTGGGGAAGACGGAAGACGCTTCTAGTGTAACCCTGGTGACTCCACTGCCCTTTAGCTCCGCCTACTGGCGCGTCACAGTACTTTAGCCTTGAAATGTTTGTTGCCTCCTGACAATGGCAGTTGTCCTTTTGACTGTAATTTTGTGAGTAATTAATTTCGTGATTATATAGTTTGCTTTATACAAAAAGCTCCTTAATATTATGACCTTTGCAGCACGAAAAAGTATTATTTTACAGTGGAGCTCTGATAAAGCCCCCTCTTTGAAGGGCTGGCAAAAATTTAATGGAGCTCACTAAAATACCTTAATTCTAAGACTTGACTTATTCTACAAAGTATGGGAACTATTCCTAAGTTACTTGTACCCCGGGACTGCTAATATAATGTTTGGATTTCACCGATAAGAGCTTTTGTAACAATTCTAGTATGCTGAAATTATACCCTTTTTTGAGCTGTGTATGTCTGCCTTTTTTAATGTTATTCTCCTTTTAAGCCAAAATCAGTACTTATCGTTGTTGCTTTTTTTAATTTGTGATTTGTAATTTGTGGAAAATCAATAAATTGTTGAAAAAAAAGAAGAAAAAAATGAATAAGCATGAGAAGAGGAAGGGGAAAAGAAAGAGGTATGGAGCCGGATCAGCCTTAAAAATAATACATTTGCAAAACAAAATTCATAAAAGCACAATTCACATGTACAAAATCTGATTCGTGAATTCAAAACACAATTCATAAATAAAAGCATAAATATTTCATTATTTTTTTTAATCATTTTTTCAACATTTATGAAAGATGTTACATGTATTTATGGATTGTTGAATCTGCATTTGCAAATTGTCACGTGTGTGGACTGCTTTGGATTTGTGTGTGGTATTTGAGACCTTCCTGGTAGATTAACGATTTGGGGGTTTGGGTCCTCTTTAATACCCCTTTTCCACCAGAATGAACCGAGTGCTAGTTCAGAGCCAGTACTTATGCCAGTTGGTAGTTGGTTCGACTGAGCCTTCTAAGAACTGTTTGCTTTTCCACATGCTTAGAGCCACAACAGAGCCAGGTAGGGGCATGGTGAGGTTTCTCATTGGTCAAATGAGCTTCCTCTTGGCAACTGCATTTGCCTATCAGCAGTAACCATAGTTACTATAGAATGAATCAGTGAAGGAATGAGTTTTAGAACACAAGCCTTTAATGAAAAAAATTCTGTTGACGTTTAAAAAAAAAACGTTTAAAAATTGTAAAAATGACCTGATTAAATGTTTTTTTGTTGTTGGATAAAATGGTGTTTATTTTGTTTACTTGATTTATGTCACTTAAAAGTAGTTTATTAAACTACTTTTAAGTGACATTAATCTACATCAAACTACAGTTTTACTTAATTTTATATTATTTGGTGAGTGTTTGATCAAACACATATGCCTTTATACAGCAAAAACATTTGCTGTACCATTATTATAAAAATAACATTACTTTTAGTTTGTATGTACTTTAAGTGAAAGAACACAATTAGTATGACTTTAATAGTGTCAGGAGACATTTTTATCTTTAAAATAATAATTTGTTTTTTAATTATTTTTTATTTTATTATAAGTTCAAGTACAAACATTTCAATATAATACAATAAAAAACAACGATTACAACGCATTATAAATACAGCTCGAAATGTTTAAATGAGAAAATATTAATAACAAGTATAAAATGAACAATACAAATAAATATAAAAATCTAAGGTTATGAATCAAGGTAGAAAACTTTTTGTTTTGTGATCTCATGTGTGAAAAGATTTCAAAGTAGTGAGATCAGTCTTATAAAAGGTAATATAGAAGGGGTTTTTGGCAAAATAATGTAATTATATCATTTTGTTTTTCAGAAAAATATGGGTTTTGGAAACAAAGTAAAAAGTCATGAGGTTCTAAATTTTAATACTAGGAATTTCTATTTTAGGAATATCTATTTTAAAGTCAGTTCAAAATGAAATAGAAAAAGGGCAACACAAAAATAAATGTTTAATATCTTCAAGTGATGTGTTAAAAAAAGTGCATTTATCAGAAACAGAATTAATGTTTTTTTAACTCTTTCCCCACCAGCGTTTTTAAAAAAAGTTGCCAGCCACCGCCAATATCTGAGCATGCAATATATCAAAATAAAGAGCTGACCTTCTTCTTTTAAACACCCCCCCCCCCCGTTTTATTCTAGCTTCATGCATTCCTTTTTTATCAACACTTGAATATGGGTAGGTTTCATTAAAAAAAAAGCAACATTTTGAACAAAAAGCTGAGAAAATCACTTTTTTGTGAAATACTGTTTCCAGATCAGATTCAGAGCGATGATCAAACGCACATGGAGGAGATTGAGTCCATCAACACTACTAATGCTTGCACAATCCTGTAGCTCATCCTGGGTCCACATTTCATTCCCACTGTAATTTTTTTTGGTTAGTTTTTGTTGGTTTAACTTAAAGCTACACTGTGTAACTTTTTTAGTTTATTCTTAGCTAAAATCACTTAGTTCTTTCAAAAATATATGTGCTCATTAATGTATATTTACTTCTTTCAAGTAATAATGCATTCTCGTAATTTTATAATATACCATTGAAAAAACATACGTGTTGAGGGTTCAGATGGCGGTCGCCATGTTGCTCCTCCATCTTGAAAGTACATTTGCCAAAGAGGGACATACCCGTAAATTCAAGCTTCGCTTTTCGCGTTTTTACACTCGATGGCACCGTGTCGAATGTGAAGAGGAGGATTGCTTGAGGCTGCTATATGATGATGGAGGATCACTCTTAAGCCCCTTTCACACTGCACGTCGGACCCGCAATATTCCCGGAACATTGCCGGGTCGCCTTCCGTGTGAAAGCAACCACGTCCCGGAATTGATTACCGAATTCGACCCGGTTTGGGGACCTAGTAACATTGCGGGATATGTATCAGAGTCGCCAAGAAAGCGGAAAAGAGAATTAAGACGGCAACGCGACAGGCAAATCAAAGAGACAAAAGTAAATATTGGAGTGGCCTTTCCAAGATGGAAAGAGCTCATGAGGAGCAACGATTTTAAAAAGAACGCTGACGTTGCCTGCTTTCTTCTCGACAGGTAATCTTAATTCAGCCTATTTGTGTATATTGGAAGTTTTATTGTTACTTGGCTAATTGTATCATGGTGTGCTGTGCATAACACTAGAACGACGTCTAGGTATAGTTTTCCTCGCGTCAATGATGAAAAAGTATTGTTTACCTTATAACATAAATCCGTGTTCTATGACGGATAACATGAGATTAATATTTTAATTGCATTATAATTTGTTTGCCTTACGCTAGTGATGTCGTACAATATACACAATAACGATAGCACTGATAAAAGAACCTGATAGCTGATGTTAGCAATGGATTGGTTAAAAATAACAAAAACGTAAAACTATTATTCATTTTACATAGATTAATTTGATCATAGATCATTTGGTAAATTAAATAACTGCAAATTATAATAGTTTTCAAAAGTAACCTCATCACATGAAGCAACACTCACCGAAGAGGTCGAACTGGAAGCCATGACTAAATCGGCCACCGTAGGAGTTGAAACGAAATCGAAATTGAGAGGAGCAGAAACTATTATTCACTGGATGGTCATATATCTTTACACCACTAGATGGGGGGAAATATCACACAGTGTAGCTTTAAAAAAGTAAGTAACCTGGCTGCCTTAAATTTTAGAGTTAACTTAAATTTTAAATTTCAATAGATACGATGAAGGAAATTTGTTTAATAAATAGAAACTCAATATTTTTGTATCTGAACCACATAAAAAATTGATAAATCATGAAAATAGCACTATTTGGCATGTTTCACTGCGTCATCAGGACTGCGCCCAACCGCCAGTCCGACGCATCAGTCTGCAACACAAAAGGGAGAGAAAAGTCAGGGGAGTGTAAAAGCGGCCCGCCACACAGAGCAGCCTTAACTTGGGTGAAGGCCTGCTGGCACGGCTCCGTCCACTGGACCGTATCTGGTAGCCCCTTTCTAGTAAGGTCAGTCAGAGGGCTGGTCAGGTCCGAATAATTGGGGATAAACCGCCTATAATATCCCGCCAGCCCCAAGAACTGCTTTACCTCCTTTTTGGTCACGGGCCTTGGACAGGTCGCAATCGCGGCGTTCTCATCAATTTGGGGACGCACCTGTCCATGGCCCAAGTGGAAGCCCAGATACCTTACCTCCACCCGCCCAATTGCACACTTCTTCGGGTTGGCCGTGAGCCCCGCTCCTCTCAGCGACCTCAGGACCGCCCTGAGATGCTGCATATGCCGCTGCCAATCGTGACTGTAAATCACAATATCATCCAGATATGGCAGCAGCATATGCGGCATGGGGATGCAAAATCCTGTCCATGAGCCACTGAAAGGTGGCGGGAGCCCCGAACAACCCGAATGGAAGTGTGACAAATTGGTGCAATCCAAACGGCGTGGTGAAAGCTGTCTTTTCTTTGGACAATGGAGACAAGGGGATCAGCCAATAGCCCTTCGTTAAGTCCAATGTCGAATAAAATCGAGCCGTGCCCAGCCGATCAAGCAACTCGTCAACCTGCGGCATTGGATACGCGTCGAATTTCGACACAGCATTCACCTTGCGATAGTCCACGCAGAACCTGACCGAGCCGTCGGTTTTAGGAACCAAAACTATCGGGCTCGCCCAGTCACTGTTGGACTATTACTCCCATATCAAGCATTGCACCCAATTCTTCCTGAACCACCTTTTTCTTGTGTTCAGGTAATCTATATGGCCGGCTACGATCTACCACACCCGACTCGGTCTCGATATGGTGCTGAATCAGGTCGGTACGTCCCAGTAGGGGCGAGAACACGTCGGCAAACTCCGCCTGTAACTTAGATAAATCAGCGAGTTGGAACGGTGAGAGGGGATCTCCACCAGGGGCCAGCGCGACTGATTGTGCTTTGATGCTCACCTCTGGCCCGAGATCATCCTCTCCCCCGATCACCGTTGCCAACAACACTGATTCGACCTCATTCCATTTTTTAAGGAGATTGAGGTGATAAATTTGACGAGCCCCGTTCCCATCGGACCGTATCACCTAATAATCGAGATCCCCGATTTGTCGTGCGACCTCAAACGGCCCCTGCCACTTTGACATTAATTTGGAGTTCGACGTAGGGAGTAATACAAGTACTTTCTCTCCCGGTGTGAATTTGCGTAGTTTAGTACCCCTGTTATACGACCGGCTCTGGCGGTCCTGGGCTTACAACAAATTCTCCCTGGATAGCCTCCCCAGTGTGTGGAGTTTTGTTCGCAAGTCCAGTACATACTGAATTTCGTTTTTCGCCAAAGAAGGTCCCTCCTCCCAAGTCTCTCGCAGGACATCCAGCACCCCCCGAGGCTGGCGTCCGTAGAGAAGCTCGAAGGGGGAAAACCCCGTGGAGGCTTGCGAATAAGAGGGGCTCTAACCACTTGTCCCAATTTTTGCCGTCTTCCTGTACAAACTTACGGATCATGGATTTAAGGGTGCGATTAAACCGCTCGACCAAGCCATCCGTTTGTGGGTGATAGACCCTTGTTCGAATGGATTTAATGCCCAATAATCCGTACAGTTTGCGTAATGTACGTGACATAAACGCCGTGCCTTGGTCGGTGATGATTTCTTTCAGAACCCCCACCCGGGAGATAAGGCGAAACAGTGCGTCCGCAACACTCGTTGCCGAAATGTTGCGGAGAGCCACTGCTTCCGGGTATCGTGTTGTGTAGTCCAAGATGTCTAATGCAAAACGATGCCCGCGTGCGGATCACTCTAATGGCCCGATGAGGTCCATCCCAATTCTTTCGAAGGGGGCCTGCATTAATGGGAGGGGGCGCAATGGCGCTTTTGGAGCGGCCAGTGGATTTACCAACTGACATTCCGGACAAGACGCGCACCACCTGCGCATGTTGTCATGAATGCCTGGCCAAAAAAATCGGGTCATGAGGCTATTCAGCATGGCCGCCTGTCCCAAGTGGCCCGCCATCGGATTGGCATGAGCCGCCCGGAAAAGCATTTCCAGGCGGCTCTTAGGAACTAACAACTGGGTAGTATCCATTTTTGTCTGAGTGTCTTGGGTCACTCGATACAACCGGTCTTTTAATATGGCAAAAAAGGGGTAGGTGACGGGCAAGGTGGGTTGGAGAGACTGGCCGTCGATGGATCGGACCTGTTGGAAGGCATGTTTGAGGGTCTCATCCTGGGACTGCTCCAGAGGAAAGTCATCGCGGTCCGAGAGAATCAGTCTCTCGACCCTGCTCAGTTCCTCTGGAGCCATTCCCCGTGGTCCCGTCTCAGTCTCCCCAACCTGCACTCGCGCCGTCCCTATCCGAGCCGTTTTTCCCGAAGCGGCATCCGCGCATAACGACCCCAATAAAACCGAAAATGCGGGCCAATTTGTCCCCAAAATTAGTGGATGCCAGAGGTGGGGACTAACCGCCACCTCTACGCTATGCTTTTCTCCCCTGAACTGGATCGTGATTGGGACAACCGGATACTCCACCACATCCCAGTGCACACATCGCACCTTAACCACGCGGCTTGTATCCAATGCCCCCGGCTGCATCAGGGTTTGATGGATCGAGGTTTGGTTACATGCTGAATCCACCAAGGCCTGATATGTACCCCCCTTGATACTCACGGGTATTTGGTACTCTCCTGCCTGATCGGGGGTGGCCTGCAGGACGTCCGGAACCCGGATCATTGTCCCGATGTCCATCATCGGACACCGGTCCACAAAATGATCCGGGTCCCCGCAACGCCAGCAGGCCAGCCCAGGCCTACCCGCCGCCCCAGTGGCGGGGAGTGGGTTGGACAATGGACGTGGAGAGATGAAGGAACCGGAAGCATGGTCCCCTCCCGCCCCCATCAGCCCCGCCCCCCTGGGCGGGGCCCTCAAATTCCCGAACTGCCCCGGGCCCATACCTCCGCGGCCTCGGGAAGGAATACGAGGGGGGCCCGGTGGGCGGGACCTAGGGAGAGGGACAGGGCGAGAGAGAGAGAGACAGAAGGGAGAGAGAGAGGCAGATGTTAGAGGGGGTTCGCCGACCCTAGGGCACGCCACCATGTGGTCCTCCACCAGATGGATGGCCGTCTCCAGCGACGTGGGCCGTTGGCACTGGACCCACTCGGCTGTTCGCTTGGGGAGCCGAGCGATGAACTGCTCCAGCACCACCAGATCCACAATGTGGTCCACGTCGCTTCCGCCGGCCAATAGCCACTTGCGGCAGGAGTCCCGGAGCTGCTGGGCTATCACGAAGGGCCGGCCGGTCTCGCCCCAGTCCAGGGAGCGGAAGAGCTGACGGTGCTGCTCTGGAGACCGACCGACCCGTTGGATGATGGCCTTCTTCAGATCTTCATAGACCAGGAGGTTCGCCACCGGAAGTTGTTGGGCAGCCGCCTGGGCTTCTCCAGATAGTAGGGGGATGAGGCGCACCGGCCACTGTGCACGGGGCCACCCGCAGGCCTCCGCAGTCTTTTGGAATAATTCCAGGAAGGCCTCGGGATCGTCCTGTGGCCCCATCTTGTGCAACGGCACGTGAACCGGTGCGCCGGTCTGCCCGGTGGCCTCGGCGCGAGCCTCCCGGTCGAGCCAGCTCCGGAACCTCTCGCGGTCCTCCTGCTGGCCTTGGACGATCGCCGCGAATCTTCGTTCCTGATCCGTCCTAAGGTCCAGCAGTGCCTGATGTTGCTCGCGGTGTAGGACCGCGAGGGACGAGATGATCTCCGCAAGTGGGGTGGAGGACGGTGTTTGCATGGCGGCGGCTCGGTCCTACTTCCTTCCCGGGTTTCGGCACCAGTGTAGTGAGGTTCGATAAGGAAGGAAGGAAGGAAGAGGACAAAGGGGTCGGCTTTGGACTGCTAACGTCTTTTATTTAAACTCAAACAACAACGCGCACACTTCAGTTTGACTCTTTTCTTCTCTTTTCTTACTCAATAACAGTTTCACTTCCGGGTCTCGGCACTTCCGGCTTCCGGGTCAACTCAGAGTCTCAGGGGGTGCGTCAGCAGTCCGTCTCTCTCTCCCCTGCTTCCGATTCCGCTAGCGTTTTAACCAGGGGCGTGGGACTGGGGGGATAAAGGGTACTGAGTAACCAGGGCCCAAGGCAGGGAAGTTCGTTTTCTATACATACACATACATGGTACGGGGGCCCAGCAAGATGGTTTGTACCCAGGGCCCAAAATTTGGTGCTACGCCCCTGGTTTTAACCTCTCTCCACGCCCATTACTGGAACAAGAGACAGGTGTTATCAATCTGCGTCCAACCCACTCACTTACCGCTCGTCCCGCGGCTCTCTCTCCCGCTGCAGACCTCGCTGAACCACGCCCCCCTTGCCACAGTTACGTTCTTCACGAGTGCTGTCAACTGTCTCTGATGATGTGTAAGCAGCCATTAGACACAAGTGTAATGAGCAGCTCATCAGAAAATTGAATATAATGTGTAATTTATATTTATGTATAGAGATGGTCAGTGGAATTAGTTCAATAATGTTTTCCAACATCTTCTAGTGTTAATTTAATGAAAAACATAGTAAGATAATTTTGTTTAGCTTTGCTGAAACCATGTGAAACCATTAATAAAATACGTTGGGCTTGTTTAATGAAGTGTCGCGTTATGTGTGTTAGATTTGATTTAATTTATTGTAATGTCCTTGAAAACAAATGCATTCAACATTGGGAAAGTAAGTCAGTAAGTAATTAATTAAAATGTAATGTAGCACACTTAAAATATTGTATTGTGTGACATTATGTAATTCAAAGTATACTGTACAATGTATAGCTCGAGTTATAAGGAATAACACATTGTATTGTTATTGACTTCAAAGTGTATATTTTTAGTCATTTGAATAAGTCAAGATAAATAAAATATATACAGTATTGTTCAAAATAATAGCAGTACAATGTGACTAACCAGAATAATCAAGGTTTTTAGTATATTTTTTATTGCTACGTGGCAAACAAGTTACCAGTAGGTTCAGTAGATTGTCAGAAAACAAACAAGACCCAGCATTCATGATATGCACGCTCTTAAGGCTGTGCAATTGGGCAATTAGTTGAAAGGGGTGTGTTAAAAAAATTGCAGTGTCTACCTTTGACTGTACAAACTCAAAACTATTTTGTACAAACATTTTTTTTTCTGGGATTTTTTCTCCCTGCGTTGACACTGAACATGCCAATGTTAAACAGAGTTCTAACGGTGGTGGCGGCTCCGAGCAACGCTCCCAGGAACCGTTTGGAGTGGCGGTTGTGTCCACCTAACTCCGCTTGGGTGACTCATCTTCTCCAGTTGGTTGAACATGTGCTTGACATCGGCCTCTGTATGGAGGACAGTCCTCGGTCGCTGGCAACGGGCACTGGGCCTAGCTGTACTGGGCTACTGCGCGAGGCTAGTATGCTCTGTAGTTAACCAGTTCGCTGGTTGGAACTGGCAGCAAACCAGACATTCTCTGACCTACTTTGCCACATCTTGCTGCATCCCGAGCCAATATGCCACCTGTTTCATACATGGCTCTGGTGCCGTGGTGTCCAGCACATGGTGTGTCGTGTGCATACATTAGCCTTTGTGACTGTGGCACCACAAGCCGTGGCACTGTGCTGCCATCGGGTGCAAACCAGAGAATCTTGTCCTGTACACGCATCATGTGTTTGGAGTTATGTAGATGTCTGAGGCTTGAGTCATCAGTGAGCTCAGAGTCAGTGATAGGGTGGTTGGAGGGGTCAGAGAGGTGGTCAAGAATTGTCTTTATTGCAGTGTCAGAGGCTTGCATATCCGCAATCTCGTTGTTGGAAATATGCGGAGTTAGCGATAGCGGCTGCGAGGCGGGCATTGTAGCCGGTGCCGATCACTGCTGGTCAGCACTGCAACGTTGGGGCTGGATGTGGGGTTTGGGGGTGCCCAGACGTCGCCGTGTAGTGCGCCCGTCTTGGCGAGGGCGTCAGTTTGGTCATTTAAGTCTTTCTCGAGACCTGGTAGCTTTGAGTGGCCTTTTACCTTCTTCCAGTATACTGTTAGGTCATGTGTTGTCGTATGTTGTCACATTCCTGGAACAGGTGTTGGTGTTTGACTGGCTTGTTGTTAACGGTCTTGAAAGCATGTTGTTTCCAGCTTGGAAGGTGGCACACGAAACCGAATCTTTGACGGTCAGTCTTGCTCTGGAGCGTGTTTGCGTCTCGTTGAATTTGCTGCACATGAGACTGGGTACGTTTCCTCCATCTGGGTGTCATCAGTCAGGTTGGAATGGAGAGGTGTAACAGGTTCATTAGTCTCAATGACAGGCTGATGGGAGATGTATATACTGCGAGGGGACTGTCCTCAGGTCAGCTCTGTTCGGCACACCTGGTCTTTGGTCACTGACATGACTGATGTGATGGCAATGAATTTGAAGGCTGCAGTGAACAGTGTATTGTCTGTACTCCCTTCATGGATCAGGGCAGGTGGAATGGGCCCAATGATGGGTAGTACAAGTTCAAAGTCATGCAAGTCATGGCTCACTAGCCATCCCAGCCGGTAGGCCCTGGGAACGTTGATGTCAGTTGCTGTGGAGTTGTTCAAAAGACTATAAACTACACGAGATGACACTTCAGTGAGGGGTGTGGTTTCAAGTGTGAGTCCGAGTTCCACACATTCAGTTGAGGGTTGGAAGAAACCCAGCGTGTGGTTTGAGGTTTGACCATGTCGCATGTTGAGCCCTTTGGTGTATGCTGGTATCACTGTTCCCTGTTCGTTGACAAGGGTGCAGACCTCTGGAATGGTCTGTCCTGACATGAGATTGTCATGACTGATTGAAACGTGTGGCTGTGAAGTCAATGGGGCACATACTATGTCGTTAAACATGTCTACATGAGCCCTGAGGGGAATCAAAATGTCTGCTCCGATGTAAACATTGCGGGGTGGGTCCGGAAGGACCACGAAGTAATGGGTCGGGCACAGGTGATTCCATGGCAAGTGCAGAGCGCATATTCCTCTGGCAGACACCATAGAGGAGGGGTGTGAGTTCAAAGGGAAACGGGTGCGCTTGCTGGCATAAGGAAGGTCTGATGTGTTCTTACTGATTGCATTGAACAGTGAGAAACTAAGGGCTGAGTTCTCTGCCCATAGTGCTAGAATAATGTTCGTTGTGGGGATATCATTCAGCTGCAGGTCAGTCATGACCTTGGGGCTGTATGTATCAGAGTCTATAGTGAGCTGAAATGTGGAGAGTAGCGAACTTGAAACTTGCTCTGGGCCTTAGACTGTGTTCTCATGGCTGGGTGCAGGAGTTCCCGTGAACTCTGTAACTTGACAGTCTGGCTCTGTGGGAGTTTCCATGACCTCTGCGACCTGACAGTCTTGTTCAGACGACCTGTGAGTCTGGAGGGGAAGAGGTTCTCGCACTTGTGCCCAGAATTTCAGCTGTTTGAAGAGTAAGGGTTCAAAGCGGTCCAGCAGGTCTTTGCCGATGAGACATGGATAAGTGTTCATAGGTGACACATAGATGGGATGTACAAGACTCATGGGCCCAATTGGCAGGTGAATGGGAGCTACGGTTTTGAGCTGGATGTTGTTTTGACTGTATGACTGCACATTCAGGTTACACGTGTGAAGGTTAAGAGTGTGATTCTGTCTCTGTGCTTCAAATTTGAGTTTGTCAAACAGTTGGGCAGATATCAACGTGAGGTCGGAGCCAGTATCAACCAGGGCTTAGAGTCTAAGTTCCTTTTCCAAGGTGATAGTTAGGTAGAGTTTTTGAGCAATTCCCTTCTCGATCAGGTTCCCTAAGAGTCTGAGTGTTGGGACCTGTGTGTTGATCAGTGAGCAGTCGAGATATATCTTGTGTGTCTCATTGTGAGTGCAGATAACCAAAACAGCACTTTCATGTATCTTGGTGTGCGGAGTGATGCTGTCTTGGTCAGGAGGTGTTGCCGTCAGCTGGAGTGAGTGGGTGTTGCTGATGTGGGATGCAACAGCTAGTCTGTAGACGGGAAACAGTGTTCTGGGTGTTTAGTTCAGTTGCACAAAGGTTAGGAAGGTTGATTTCAGGAGTCAGGTCTAGTCATGCGGTGTCTGGTTCATCCTTCTTGTCTTCCTTGTGAGGTTTCTTTTGGAGAAACTCTTTCAGTGCCTTCAGCAGTTCTGCAGCTTCGGAGTTGGCCACACTTTTCTAGTTAGACGTGGGCTCTAGTCTGAGCTTACCAGCATCACGTCGAGAGTGGCCCCTCTGTCGGCTTCCTGGGCTTGGCGTTCTGGGAGATTAGGTTTGCCAGGCCGGCCGGCTTCCCATGAGCCACCCCCTTTTGGTTGGGGAAGGGGCGAGGCCGGTCCCAGAGTCCTCCAGAGCGATCGTTCTGGTACCTCGGATGGCCATCACCACGATCACACTGCCCTCTACTAGTTTGGAACGGTTTAGACTCTCTGTTGACGGGTCTGTAACTGTGGTTCTGTTGGGCGCCCTCTAGGGTCAGCTCTAAATTATGCTCAAAGACAGGGCAAATGGTGGGGTGTTTTACAGTCTTTTCAGAAATAGTCTTTTGTTTGGTGTGAGCCTTGTGGGCTAAATCTCTCAACTGTTGGGTTTTCATGCTGCGTGGGCACACCAGAACTCCCAGATAGTGACTAATTGTGGGGTGAATGTTTCGGAGGAACAGGGTTCTGAAGTTGACGTCTTCCTCCTTGCCTGGTTCGTTTCGTGCTCCAAAGTAGGCACGTCGCAGTCAGTTATAAAAGTTCTGTGAGGTTTCAAGTCAACTGTGCCTGAGGTCCATAGCAGTGATGAGCCCCTGGTCTGATTCTGGATCAGAGTATTCATGAATTAGAGCTCGTCGTAGATGCCCGTAGTCCACTTTGACAGTCTCTGGTTGACGGTCTAGAACGCTACGTACCTCCCGGTTAGATGTGATTCTAAGTAGGTACAATCTGTCCCAAGTGTTCGCGTTAGCAACAGTCTGCAGGTGAAAGTCTATGTCTTGCAAGTAGGCGTGAACGTCGTGTCCTCCTGCAGGGTCTGGGCTGAACGTAGGGATATCTTTATCAATATCTTTGTCTGAGTTTGGAGAGCATGAAATTTCTTTCACAATGTCCAACTTCTTGATGGATGTACTGACGGAAGAGTTTGGAAACGTGATGGTCCTTAGGGAGAACAGCAGGGTGTTTCTGCTCAGTGGGCATTGACATTTTACTCAGACGCCCACCAACTCTTAAGATGCCATTGGCCATCAGAGGATCTAACCTGTAGATGGAGCTTTTTCTGGTTACATTTTGCATGCCTTTCTGCAAACAGGCTATTTCCTGTGGGAATCCCTGCCTTTGGCAAAACCGTATGATTGCGACCTCAGCACGCTCTAGATCATTGATTGATAGAACATGTGGACCTGTCTTTTCATGTTTTTCTTTTTCTTGTGGTCATGACATGTCTGTTTAGATCTTTCTTGCCATTCTTAAGTTATTTCAACAGGACAGACTTGAACCTCAGGAACCACGCCACAGCTTTCTTAAGCCTCATCCAAGTTGAGAAGTAATTCATAAGGTAAGTAGTGGCGTCACAGTTTTCCTTCACAGAAGCATTGACAGTGACAACTCCTTTTCTTAATTCAGGGTCATCTTGAGAGAGAATGGGTTCAGATGGAAGCTCTGGCCAGTGATGAGATGGTTCCTTTAGAAAGTCTGGGCCACCGATCCAGGAATGTGTTGCCATGTAGTCCCCGAGAGGCATAATCAGCAGGATTGAGTTTGGTGCCTATATACCTCCATTGAGAGACATCTGACGCACTTCTGATGACATTTAAGGATCCTGCACACTGTGCGATTTTTCAAAATCCTTTGCGAATGTCCCTTGTCAGACTGTACGAACATGATCCCCGATGTAAGCCATGTCACACTGTAAGATCTCAGTTGTCATTAAATGTCAGACTGCACGATAGTGAAGGCGCGCTAAAAACGGACACGCGCAAGAAAACTCACCCGGAGCTTTATATCATCAATGAATGATGCGTTGGGTGACAGTGAGCTGCATTACACGCGGGACTGAAATACTGGCTACAAATAAATTTCTAGCTCTCGTTTTGGTCATAGTTTGTCTTGAAAAACCGAGACATTTGACTGTTGTTGAAGGAGAAGTCACTGCTAGTTGCATCAGCTGAGAAGCACCCTTTGTTATCCTCAGCTGTCCTCTTTAAACCATAATTTGCACAGCTAGCCGATGATGTTGCGCCAAACAGATGTACAATCATTCTGTACTCTTTTAGTGGTCTTTTTGGTCCTTTGGTGGCCAAATGTCCCCATTTGGCCACCAAAGGAAGTGCAAGAAGTTCACATGATGAGATGGGACCTTTACTTGATAGTACATTTTCTCCACATCAGCCATGATAGCGATGTTGTCAAGACGGAAACGGACTAAGACCCCAATTAAGCTGTTTGTAAGATTAGGACCTTGAATGAGTTTGGCGTTCAGTGAGGCACCCTGATAAGCTGCAGAGCAGTCAAATACCACACGGAAGCTCCCCATCTTTGGGTGAAACACACCATGGTGTGGAATGTACCACATTTTTCCATTTTCCTGCATCAACTGGTCTTGGGGTACAGGTTCAGCATAGCCGCATTATAGGACTGTTTCCATGAATGCCCTATACTCATTATGAAATTCAAGACTCCTTTGCAACTTTCTTTTTAAAGACAATGCTCGTTGCTCTGCCATGTGACGGTTGTTTGGCATCATAGGATTATCCTTCTTGAATGGCAATGGCAATTGACAATGCACATCCAAATTTTCAACAGAGCTGTCCATTATCTGCATGAATTTGTGATCTTCTACTGACATTTGTTAGCCTAGAAATCTAGACGCACCCTAGCGGCAGCAAGTTTAATTTGCCCGCAAGTGTGGTCTAGCAACTCTCAATTCCTATCTGAGCTGTATTCCTCAGAATCTGGACGGCCCAATCACATCGTGTATAGAGTCGGCGGGCGGGGCCATAATGACAATGGCCGAGTTGCGTTTGCGTGCTTCTAGTAAACACAGAAACTGGCGAACGGCGGCGGTCTTTCGAATCAGCTCTGCCCGCGCTTCCTGAAGACTTGGAGTTAAGCTTTCCTCTGAGAAAAGAACAAAGAGCGGCACTGAAGTCATTCTTAAAAAGGGAAGATGTGTTCGGAGTTTAGCCGACCGGATACGGCGAATGTTTAATCAGTCAGCGAGCTCCCCTTCACCGTCGTTGCGCCGGTTGGTGTACCGCTATCCTATCGCGTGCAGCGGGAGTTTGAAAGACAACCGTTTATCCCGCCCCTCGGATTGAGCCCTGTCTATGGTGAGTTTCCAGACCAAACATCTTGATGTGGGTCTGGCTTGTCAGGCTAGACATTTGTTTCTTCTCCTCAAAAGTCTTTTCTGGGAAATAGTGGTTGTATTGCTGAATCAAAAGTTCACTCAGGTAATCAACAGAAATCAGATGTGCATGAACATATTTCTGACCTTGCTTGTTGATGCATGCTTCCTCATTGTGCAAGTTCATTCACCACCCAACCTAGCAGTGTTTTAATAGCAAAGGGTCCATTACCCTGGCTATTGATAATTCTCCAAGGTTCCATCACTTTGGGTGCATAAATCCCAATCAGAAGGTCAATTCCAGCATTAATGTTGGAAATACCAATGTCTTGAAGATAAGGCCATTTTCGAACATCTTGTCTAGGGATATGTTCCCTGTTGACTGGAATTTCTTGCTGAGTGTAAACTTCAGGTAGCTTTATGAACTCCTTTCCGTCCAAGCTACACACATCCAGTCCCTTGGCTACCAGGCTGTTAACAAATTTATTTTGCCCCATAGTGTGCAGAAGTATTTGTTGATGTTTTCCATTAGCATTCAAGTTCCTCCTCAGTTGTCCTGTGCAGAATGTTGTGGAGCTCCCTGGGTAAAGGAAAGCGTATGTCTGAACTGCATGATTTGAATTACTCATTTTGACTGGAACTGGTACTATTGCAAGCGCACCGTGTTCATCACTACAATCAGGTGCTTCTGCTTTCAGTGAAACCAACCCGCTGCTCACCGCCCTTTTGTCTGAAGGACCTGCATTACTCTGCTCTTTTGATACATTCTGAGGTATATGCAAGATAGTGGGATGTAATTTTGAACAAATTGAACATGTTTGTCTATTTTTGCAAGTGAAACTCATGTGCCCTTTAGCAAGACATCCTTTAGTCTTACTAAAGCAAATGCCTTTAGTCTTTAACAGCTCAACTCGTGCGTTGTGAGACATCTTCGTAAACTCTTGACATGACACGATCTCATGCTCACCATTACAGAGAGGACAGAGTTTTGATGAACTGTTTTTGGGCACATTGGTTTCTTGCGTCTTGCTCTCTTTGTCGTTCTTTGGTGCAACTGATACTGTTGTAGCGAAACTGCTCCCTCTGTTCTTCTGCATGGCAATAGTTGACTTGTTACTAATAGCGGCATCTTTTGGTGACCTTCTGTTTGAGGAGCCGTCTTGAAGGTTACCAAACACTGAGTCTTGTAGAATCCTGGCCTGCCTTTCCAAGAAGAGGACAAGATCAGAAAACGTGCTCTTGCTCTTGTTCGTTCCATGATGTCAAAGGCATGTGATCTCTATTTTTCTTTTACTTTGTAAGGCACCTTGGAGATTAAAATCCTCAGGTTTAATGAAAGGTTCAGCTCGTCCATGTACCTTAAGGTACGCATTACATTGCAGCATCCACGGAGGAAAAGAGCATAACTGTACAGAGCTTCTCCATTGTCTGATGGGATGTTATTCCAATTTAAAGCCTTATCCATAAAAGCATTAGTAATTTTAAATTAATCTCCAAAATGAAGTTCCAATAGTCGTTTTGCCTCTGCATATCCTTTATCTGCATCCATATGAAGGCAACTTCTGAGCAGTTCCTTTGGTTGGCCAGAGGTGTATTGCTCAAGGTAATACAGTTTGTCTTGGCTATTGCTGGTATTTTTCTCAATAGTGTGTTCAAATGCCTGCATAAATGGTTTGAAGTTCAGAGGTTCACCGTTAAACATGGGTAGATAGATGGGTAGTCTAGTTGGAAGTAATGTCATTTTCTGCTGCTGTGCAATAGGATCAGCAACAGCACGCAGGTTACTGGTATCTGAGATTAAAGGCATATGTGGAAAGGAAGTACCTGTAGCTGCTTGATTAATTGGATTGGCTTGAAAGGTCTGAACAAGCCTTTGCGACTTCTTCGGTCTTGTATCCTGTGTAAAAATCTTTTGCAGTGGTGTTTTGGGAACATTAGAAATTATCGCATACTCCACTGGTGAGATTTCTGGATGAATATGTTCCTTGGCTCTTTCATAATTCCTCGCCAGATACGAATTCATGCCATTTCCTGGCAATTCTAAAACAGAATTCATAGATTCAACATCAATGCTCCGTAAAACTCGCACCTTTGCATTAGCTGCAGCCAACTCGGTTTCAAGTTCAACTCTTTCCATTTCATTTTGCACTTTAATTTTTTTCATTTCCAAGGTGTGCTTTTTCTTCAATCCTTCAGTTCATTGCAATAGAGCTGCCTTTTCAGCTTCAGTTTTTAAACGTGCAGATTTTGAGCCAACACTGGCACCAGAATGTGAAGGTTGTAATTTACTGGAATGTGCTGCCACAATGGATATACTGTCATAGGGAGACATCTCAGTTTGGGATTTATAGCTTTGAGCACTCTTCCACATTTCTACATCATTCAAAAATGTTTCAAAAGCTTGCATCTTTGGTTGATACCAATCATCATTGTCACTTTTCCGTTCCTCTTCCTCATACAACACTTGCACAGATTGATGCACATCTTTAAACTCGTCCAGTGCCACATGGAGCTGTTCAATGCCTGTATCAACGGCTTCAATATATCCACCTTTTATTAATTCCTTTAATTCATTAATTTTGTGTGTACACACGCCAAGTTTTCCTCTGCGTGTTGCACAAAGCTCTTTAAGTTTGTCATCAGCCATTTTTGAGAACAAAACAAAACAAAAACTTATTTTCTAATAAAAAATAAATAAACAGCAGTTATCTTCAACTCAATTGATTCTCATGGCTTTGTTTAGGCTGTATATGCATGAAAAACAAAATGATGGTCCGCTCCAATAGCAAATCCAGTAGCAAATGATAATGCACTCCAATAGTGAACTTGAAAAAAGGTAAATTCTCAAAAAAATCCAAACTTCGTCAACTCCAAAGTATTAAAAGAAAAACAACAACATCTATATTAGAAGTTAAACAAATGCTTCCATGAGTTCCAAACAATTCGATTGTGAAGCAGTGTAAACGGTTGCAAAGTTCTTTACTTATGTACTGGCGGACCACTCTTTGTTGGGACGTATGCTTAGCTTCTTTGACAAGCTATTCGACTCATAGAAATCTAAATTGTACCTTTTGTTGTGGATGAGACAGGTTCCAGCCAATGGATGTACAGGGCAGGTGAGTAGAGCAGGGCAGGTGAGAAGAGCAGGGCAGGTGAGAAGAGCAGGGCAGGTGAGTAGAGCAAGACAGGCAGCAGACGGGTAAGCAGGTCGATAATAGCAAACAAAGGATGGACTCCAGTAGTCCAACAAACGGTTGTTAAAAGGTTGAAGAAGGGTGGTAGTTAAAGGGTGGTTGAAGGCACAATTTAATATCAACTAAATGTCCAAAAAATGTTCAACAATGATTCAAATAGCGATTGTAAAGAACTGTGTGCTTACACGTTCCAACAGCTTCCTATGTTCCTTTGTTCTGTTTTGAAAGTGAGAAACGGCCATTTTCTTTACTCAAATATTCTCACCACCCATCAAAATAAAAGTCCCTACAAAATAAAAGACCCTAATCTAACAAAAATACCTGTGCTCAAATAGAAAATAATTTAGATTAACCCAAATGCAAAAATGGCTCCTACAATGCCAATCTGTCAACTGCCAACCAGCACAGCAAAATCGGCACGTTCCCCAGAACCCTCTTTTTCAAGAGCGGCCCCCCTATTAGGCCCGAGTTTATGTACTGGTCCCAGAAATTGCCTTGCATGTGTCGGCTGAACTGGTTGACTGTTTTGGAGTGTCAAATTAGTGATGTTGCCACTGCAGGCCGCAACGGTGGACAGAGGTAAAAGAAACCGAGATTCACACGCAGCCAGTCACGTCGGTCGGTCGACTTTGCTCATAGAGACATATTTTGAGTCGATTCTCAATAAAGTTATGGTGTCACTTTGTAGGCCAACCCGGAAGTCAGCGGCGCATGGGTTCCCTCGATCAAAAGCCTACACTGTAAAAATTATTTAGAAAAAAGTTACCTGGTTGCCTTAAAATTTTGAGTTAATTGAAATTACAATTTTGAGGTAATACAATGACATTTTTTTGAGATTCGACAACCTTTATTAAAATATTAATTAAAGATTTTGTAAACATATTGTGTAATTGTGTGTTTTATTTCTGATGATGCAGCGAAACATGCCAAATAGTGCTATTTTCATGATTTATCAAATTTTTTATGTGGTTCAGATACAATATTTTGAGTTTCCTTCATTGTATCAACTCAAATTTTTAATTTCAATAAACTAAAAATTAAGGCAACCAGGTTACTTACTTTTTAAAGTTAAACCAACAAAAACCAACTTTTTTTTTTTTTTTTTTTTTTTTTTTTTACAGTGTATGCATTTTCCCCATAGACTTTTGGACAATCGCAAAAAATAAGATCTGTGTTCAACAAAGAGTTAGGACCCTTACACGTTTTGTCTATCAAGATAATCTTTACAAGTTAATCTAAAAAATATACAGTTTATGGCCTAAATAAAGCCGTCAGATATAAAGTGCTAATGGGAGGCTATAAACGGACTACAGCACATCATGGTCGCGGCTCAACGTCATCATCAAGATTCCTCAAACTTTATTTAAAAACACGCTCGCTTATTATGATCTGTGCTGTGTATGAACACTTATCCACTTTTTCATGAGAAATATTGCCCATTCATTTTTTCCAAAAATTATAGAAACTAATTGTGTTTATGCGTGCCTCTATGAGATTTGTTTTATCTTTTGTTAATGTTTTATTTATTAATTTATTATTTTGTTAGTTATAAACCTTTATATTATTTTTTGTGATTAAGATTAGGCTATTATGCCTGATCGTTGTGCCCCAAATAGACTTTAAAGATTATCTTTCACTGTATTATGTTTGATTGTATGTTTGCATACCATTTGCTAATTCCCCAGAAAAAGAAAAAGAAAAAAAAAGAAAACACTACCGACGTAAGCTATGGCCGTATCAATTTCAAATCTTATGTCCTTTTTCTTAGACAATTGATCATAGATTGAGGAGAGAACCACTATTAATCTGGACATGGAGAACAGTGCAGCTTTCATTCGACGACTTCTGGTTCCATCTCAGGATAAAACAAAACACTACAGTCTCGCCACAGAAAAAAGAGAAATGAAAGCTTTAGCATAAGCTCTGCTAGGAAGACTCAATTATACGTCACTTAATGGGTTACTTCAGCGACTAGCATATGGCTTTGTATCAGTAGAAACCCCGAAGTATATTCAAATGATTGTGCTTTCCTCCCTCATATCCCCCTGAGACAAGAGATTTATCGGGAAATTGAGGTGATAAAAAAACAAAAACATTACACTGTCTGCCTCAGGAGATGCTTGAGGTATGAAGAACTGTGCGACAGTGCTTTGATTTCGGTGAGCTCTTGCATTTAGTGAACGTTGCTCTCCCGTTGCATGCTGTCTCACATCTGACAGGCCACCGTGTGCCACTGAAAACACTGGCCGACAAATAATTATTGTGCAATTGGCTTGGTATTCATTGCCGCGGACACTTTCCAGCCAAGTATTTATTTCTTCCCACTCTTGTCTGTACCTCTGCATCCGCTTGCGTTTCTGCTCTGAAACTTTTACAGCTGGACGTGGGGGGGTATTTGGACCTGCCTCCGGCATCGTTTCAAAGAACTGGCGAGGCGGGGTCCCCTCCTCTTCTGACTCTGATTGGCCATGATTCACGGCCCGTGAACCTGAAACAAACCAACCAAACAAAACAAACCAACGACGGCAGCGACCCAATTGGGGGCAGAATAGGACGTGTCTTCACACAATGCGGATGGACCTATGTAAAATACGGGACAAATAGTGTCCCGTATTGCTTTGATATGGGACACATAATTTTTCCTGAAAATACAGGATGATTCCGTATTTCATGGGACGGGTGGCAACCCTAGTTACACGTGTGTGTGTGAGTGGATGTGTCAGTATCACACTCTTGATGTTTTAGAGTGTCATCGCTTTACTGCTGTGTACTTTTTTCAGCATTGTGGCCGATTTGTAGATTGTACACACAAATATTCAGAGAATTTTTGTGTTTTTGCCGATTTTCCATGCATTTCCTATGGTCGGTCATTTCTGACTGAAGACAATGAATGTTACTTTTTTTTTTTACGACCAATTAGCATGCTCGAATCATGACCCCAATTTTTTTGTGTTTACATACCTAATGCTAAAAAAGTCACCAAGTTTTATATCATTCCGATGAAGCTGGGATTTTTAAAATTTTAAAACAGAAAATGTTTCGTCAGAAATGACCGAAGAGCACCAGAGGGTTAAACAGAGCTATGGTGAGCAATGTAAGTCTTTTAACTTCTCAAATTAATTTCTATGAAAGTTAAAGAGGGGTGAAACACTCAGTTTCAGTCAATCTCATGTCAATCTTGAGTACCTATAGAGTAGTATTGCATCCTTCATATCTCCGAAAAGTCTTTAGTTTTATTATATTTATAAAAGAAATATAGGATGTACAGAGTCTTTCCGGAAAAAAACAGAGCGCCTGGAGGCGTATCGTGTGGGCGGAGCTAAAGAATGACGAATGCGCAAAGCGGTTACATCCTCAAGCATGGAGAAACCCTTGCTATCGATCATAGCTAATAGATATGATCTAGAATCAAATTCAGAGGCTGAAATAAATTGAACAGGAGAAACAGCAACAGCAGGACGTCCGTCTCTGTGGTATGTACTGTATTTAGAGGCCTGTCAACATTTGTGTGTCTTGTGTGCAGTTTATGAGGACATGATTCGGTTAATGGACTATTGTATGCGACTAATCTTTGCAGTAGCAAGCAAAACGGTTTTGCACGTCAGACTAGTGTAACGTTATACATAGAACAGCAATGGAGTAACCGTTAGCGCATTTGAATGACGAAGCACGCGATCGTGTCGTTTACTGATGTTTACTCACGCGACGATAAGCAACAGCACAGACATTTGAAGCACTTTTACTCACCGGCTGCTTCCAAAGCAGGACCGAACCTTTATCGCTGGGACCGTTCCTTCAAAAACACACTTCTTGGAGTGTGGAGATCCACTTTGCGATGCGACTGAAGCGATGTTGTGAAGCTTCCCGTCATTTCTGCGTTCAAATCGGTTCAAATGCAGCGATGCCTTCCCGGAATGCTGTGCTGAAGCGTTGAAGTCACTTAATGTCAAAGTGGAGGAATGAAGTGGAGCGCGGCGCGGACTATAACCGACATATGTGTTCATGGACGACTGGATCTGCAGCTTGAGAGCAATTTTTATGGGCGTGCATTTCCTCTCTCGCTCTAGTCACGCGCGCGCACCCTACCGGGAGTAGAGCCCGTACGGCCCATACAAGGACCTTCCGGTCTATTAACGTCAAGTCAAGCCATATTTGAAAAAAAAACTCTCTGAAACTTGTGAGAAACTTGTGAGTATTTTTGACACAGAAATACTCCATCAAACGCCCAACATTAGTTTTTGAAACTTTGTCTATGTTTAGGATGGGAATCCAAGTCTTTAACAGTGTAAAAAGCTCAGTATGTATGAAACAGCATTTCACCCCCCCTTTAAGCTTGCAAAGGTATAAACTGAAACACACCAGACTGAAATTGCATTGTGAATGTATGCTGCGGGTTAGTTGCGATTACCTCAGCTCTCATCACGATTTCTCATCAGCTCATTTATCTGACTCCTGCAGTTAGTGCTCAGTGCTGTGATACTCGCGCGGTGACTCACTCATTATATTGAACAGACACGTTCAGTTTTTAATTGTAGTGTCTTCTCCAACTCAGTCACAGGGTGCTTCCCAATTCTTATTTGTGCATCCTCGTTTCCTTTCCTAGCTTCCTTTCCTCGCTCCTTAGCTCCGCCCCTTCAGGTTGCGTGGGAAGGACTCGAGGAAAAGATGCGAGGACGGAGGAATTGAATCAACCCAAAGGATACATCTTCGCTCCCTTTACCGTCACTTTAAAGCGGCGTTAATTAATGATGACACCGCTGGATTTAGTCAGGATTCTTGAACATTAGAGATAACTATTTATATTGTGAGCTTCAGCCTCCACAAAATACCACATTTGTCCATATTTTAATTAACATTACCAGCTATTATTAACAAAGAATTCCAGTTATTAACTGCTTTTTATTCATTGTATAGTATTGGTTTCTATTTGTTTATCTATTTGTTTCGTTCATTTTCTTGTGCTTTGATATAATTCTGCAACTGTCAGTTGTTGTTATTTGACAAATATTTGTGTCTTGTACATGTAAACATAATAATAATGATGAATAAACTGTGGCACGATATGAAAGGGGAGGAGAAGAATTAATGCGTGCATCACGTTTAGTCGATAAAACACTTCCGCAAAGGATACTCCAGTGTGTCCTCGCTCATGACTCCTCAGGAAGCCTCCTCACTCCTCCATCCTTGTGGTGCAATTAGAGAATTGAGATCTCTTACAAGATGGCTGAGCTCCATCGGTTGGACGGAGGAGCGAGGAAACGAGGAGGGATATTGAAAATAATTTTTTTTGTTTATTGTGCTAATTAATTGAGATTTCTTACTGCTCTTACAGGTTGTTGGCCTTGTCTGTTTCGTTGCTTCTATTACTCTCCCCTTTTTTATAAGTCGCTTTGGATAAAAGTGTCTGCTAAATGATTAAATGTAAATGTAAATGTAAATATTGAGAAGCACCCACAGTAATCAAGTTGGTGGCTTTGGAAATGGCCTTACAGGGCAGCGAAGCATTTTGGGAATTGTAGTCTTATCTCCATGAGACAAATACATTTTCTGTCTTTTCTCAGTCTAGAAGGCACCAAATTCAAAAATAATTTCACATTTCTATTACATTGATGCAGGGCCGGCTCTAGCTCTTTGGTTGCCCTAGGCGAGATGGAGTTTTGCGCCCCCCACCCCTCCCCTCCCCACTCCACTCACTTTTATCGTCTCTAATTCAGCACATGTCTGTTTTCCTAGGCCTACCCCTAACCGAGAAGCACTTATTATTAAACACGTTCGACGCTTTATTTCCACTTTTCAAACATTTTCTCACTTTTAATTAAAAATATATGCCTTTCCAATTTGATAGGTGATGGGAAAAGGGAATAGAGCGAGTGTGGCAAAAGGCAGGATCGATCCTTTGATCAATCTGCATCAAATCTTGATGCCATGCGTCTTACCACTACACTACAGCCTCTGTAAAGAATTAGGTGAACACAGCATATTTGTGTTTAATGTAAATAATATGGCATCTTTCATTAGGCTGCTCCAGTAAAAAAAAAACAAAAAAAAAACGAGAGGCCGTATTTATTTCCTTCCGACGCCCACGTAGAGAGCGTTTGTACTTTTCATAAATAACATGCATACGTTATCCATATTCATAACGAACTGGACTTTTGATATTTAAATGACATCCATGTAGGTTATTGTAGATTATTGTCAGTGAAGTTATATTTGCAATACGTATAGTAATTATGTAGAAAACTAGCAAGTGATAGCTTAGTGACAATATTAATAATATTTAGACAATAAATATTAGTTGATAAGATTGATACTAAGTAATTTTATTTTGTTTGACAACTTATTGGCTGAGATAAGAAGACTAACCTCTATACTGGGCTCTCTTTCGATTTTCTTCCTTTCTTTTTTTCTCTTTTTCCGCCCCTGTGCATCCGCGGGGTTTAGATGCCTCATTTTTGATGAAAAATGCCTGACCTTACGCCTGAACTAATAATCAATAATCACCATCAATTCAATCTAATAATCAGGTTGATTAGTAATAAAACGCGTGGCTGAGGGGGCGCCCTATGATGATCATGTTTAATGAACATTATGTTGTATTTCGCTTGTTCCGATTCAATGGGTAGTAATGGGTGGCACTAGAGCGCGCTCGCGCCCCTAACACAATTGTCGCCCTAGGCAACCGCCTAGCTCGCCTATAGCAAACGCCGGCCCTGCATTGATGACCCAGTTTAAATACAGATTCATTTTCCCAGCACTGAAGTAGCCCTTTAATGCCTTCACTCCAATCCAATGATATTCTCATGCTCACAGTATAAAAGCTTTGTACTTACACATGTTTGAGTTTGCAGATACTGAAGCGACGATTACGTCCTGCTCATCTGCTAAACCGCCATGTCTACTGACACGCCTGCCGTATGCGAATACTCAGATACCGACAACGAAGTCGTTCCGCCTTCAGTGCCGCATTCAGTGCAGCGGCTCGCCATGGGTAAGCTGGCCTTCGGAGGACATTATCATAGACGTGGAGGTTGCCAGTATTCCCATCAGCCGAAGTCTATCTAGAGAGGATCTACTGCACCTTGGCTTTAATACTCTGGGCAATCCACCAGAACCTGCTTCTCACAACCCAGCAACCGCTCCTGCACCTGGCCGGACGAAACAAGTCGGCAGGAAGAGAACCGCTAAATCTTCGTCACCACACCCAACAAAAAGAGCCACGCACCATTCTCAAGCTTCTACTTCGCTGGATCCATCCGAGCCCGCCAGAGTTAATGCCCAAATCCTTTAAGTCGTCCAAAGTCTCTCTCAAACCGATAAGACATTGGAATCAAAGATTTCGAAGTTTGAACATTCTTTTAATAACTCCAACAGCTCGGTCTCAGCTACCAATGTCTGCTACCTCCAGAAAGCACGCCACTTTTCAAACGTGTCCTTCTCGGCAGTGGCTAAATGGTTCGTGTACGTGGCCTTGTGGGCGCTGCGCCCCACCCCCCTCAAAAATGTTTAGGGGCGGGGCACCGACGTCCGCCGGCCCTCGCCGGCAGCCTGACTGACCCTGACCGATTTTCGTGGGCCTGACCCTCTCAGGGGCCCGAAGGGAGCCCGCAGAATTTTGGGGCCACAAAAAGCAGTTTGTCCACCTCTCGACAAGGTGGCACTATGCAGTCCCACTCCAGGATTACAACAGTGACATTCATTTATATGGCGGGGTGGACACATTCTCATCCCACAAACCCGTTATTTGTCCACTTACCCACTAAATTGATGGAATGACCCCTAGCCCCCAGCTGACCGTGTCTGACCACCGCCCCACCCCCAGGCCCCGCCCCCCAATCCCACAAAACCAATTTGTCCACTTACCCACTAGAGTGACAGATTGCCCCCTAGCCCCCAGCTGACCGATGCTGACCACCGCCCCACCCCCAGGCCACGCCCCCAATCCCACAAAACCAATTTGTCCATTTACCCACTAAAGTGACAGATTGCCCCCTAGCCCCCAGCTGACCGTTGCTGACCACCGCCCCGCCCCATCCCACAAAACCTCTATTTGTCCGCTTACCCACTAAAGTGACAGATTGCCCCCTAGCCCCCAGCTGACCGATGCTGGCCACGCCCCCAATCCCACAAAACCACTATTTGTCCACTTACACACTAAAGTGACGGAATGACCCCTAGCGGACCGATGCTGACCCCCCCTCCCGGTCCCACTTACAATCTATTTGTCCGCTTACCCACTTAAATTATTTAGACACAGTGGACAGGCAGCCTTAAAACACGATAATGCAATCAGCCAATAAAACAACCCCCCCCCCCAAAAAAAAACCCACTTATAAATATCACTTAAAGCTAAAGTGCATATTATTTTCGATGTTAAAATACCCATATACTGACATTGTCATATGTAGAAACTTATAAATATGAAATTCATTAGCTGATTTCTTTGCTAACTATACAAATTGTCATTTTATTGCTAAATTAATATTATTATTTCTATATTTGTTGTAAGTGACCTGTCCATCTGCACACAACAAACGAGTTTGCATTTGTCTGTATGTTCATACTAGGGATGGAAATTAGCACCCACCACCAGCCAAATGCGGGTGATTTTGAGTTGTGGCGGGTAAACTCGCTTCACCTACCGGCCACCGTGGCGGGTTAATAAAAATAGCATACTGTTTCCCCTCTTTGTAAACTTTGTTCAATGCATTCGAGTGCGGCCGTATGTCCGAATATGACCAGTCGTTTTCGCCGTCATTACCCGGATGTAGTACCAGAAGACGCGAATACGAACTCGCGCGCGCTGAAAGAAGATCCGTCACTGCACATCATCCGAGAATGCACAGCGCGCAAATATTGAGTTTTCTTTCAAGTCTTGCGCTTAAATGGACAAACTCACACAAAAAGTATGTCAACATGTCCATCTTGATTAGTATCCAAGCAGACATAGTCTGAATATGCCTCAAGAGAACGTTATACAGTCGAGAAAGAAGAGCAAATCCCTGCACTAGGTCTTAAAGGGGCAGTAGCCTTTACTGCTGTCTGTTTTATGTCAAACAAAAGGACATCACTCACTGCTCTTGAATAGCTTTTGTAAGTTTAATAAGGATTAATCTATAATTTAAACAGTTAAAATATGCAGTTATTTTACATTTGATTACTTTATTGAATTTCTGTACCTTTCTGCAGGCCATTGCAGGTACATTAGCTATTATTAAATGTACACATGAGTGAGGTCAAGTTAAACATTTTAGTTTGAATTGTATTTTATACTGTGGATTGTTGCAATGTGCTAAATAAATATTTGCATAATTTGTAATTGATTAATATTTCAAACTTTAATATCAATTTATGCAATCGCAATGCCTTGATTTTTAGTAAAGTTACACAGTCACAGCATTAGCCATACATGCAATGGTACTAATAGTTAGCATAATTTCTTTTGGTGTTTCGGTTTCGGCCAAGAATTTTTATTTCTGTGCATCCCTACTGACAATGTTTTGCTCGGTGTGTCGTCAACACGCTTCAGAAGATGCCAAAACTAATAGCTTCATTGTTGGGACTAAAAACCTAAAACTGGAAGCCATACAAGATCAAGAATCATCCAAATGCCACATCCAGGTAAAAAAAAAAAAGCGCACAGAGCCCTACTCATTTAATGAAATGTATATCAGTTCATGGTTTGTGTGTGTATAAGAGAGATAGATAAAATGTCAGTATTTCATTGAGACTTGAGATTAAATAAACTGCTTAAGTATTGTAGAGCTTGTAGTATTAATTTTTCACATGCAGTTACACATTGTCGGTTAAAAACAAGAAAGTGGCTGGTAAAAACATGGAGTGGCTGGTAGATTTTGAAATCCACCAGCCACAGTGGCCGGTGGACAAAAAAGTTAATTTCCATCGCTGATCCGTAGCAACACAGCACCTAGCCCGTACGATGATGCATCAGCTGAAACAATTGTGGTCGCTTTTGGATCCTAAAGAGCCAGCCCACGCAGTGTGCTTAGATCTCTTTTAATGTTCTCAAAATCTCTCTGTTGTTGCTCTCCTCATGCCCACATATTCTTTTTCTGCAGTAGGTCTCTCAAAGGTTGTGTTTTCTCAGCTAGGTTAGGTAAAAACTTCCCTAGGTGATTTATCATGCCCATGAATATTCACACTTCACTTACATTAGTTGGCTCGCTCATATGTGTGACTGCACACACCTTTTCAGGATCTGCATGGACTCCTGACTCATTTAGTAGACAATCTGCCCAAGGAACTTTACACTCTTCTTAGATAATTCACATTTATCATTTAAAGTCACTCCTTCCTTTTGCAGTTTTTTGAGCACAGTAAAGAGACGTTGATCATGTTCTGTCTGGGATGCTCCAAACACTTAAATATCATCCATGTGGCACAAAACTCCCCCTATACCCTACAACATCTGCGACATGCTTTTCTAGAAAAAAGTTCTGGAGCTGAAGATATCCCAAAACAAAGTCAGTTGAAGTAGAACCTTTCAAAAGGAGTAATAAAGGTGGTGAGGAGGGCTGAAATCTGTGATAAAGGAATTTGCCAAAATCTAGAGTTGGCGTCAAGTTTCGAGAAGACCCTGGATCCTTCAAGTTGACGCAGAGAATGTTCCACGGAAGGAAGAATGTATCTTTCCCTGTTTACTGCGTTGTTGAGCTTTGTTAGATCCACCCATATGCGCACTGCCCTGCTTGGTTTCGGAACTGTTTTAGTCTTGGTTTCAGTCTGTTGGTTGTTCTACTCTGGTGATCACTTCCTGTTTTTCCATGCTTTCCAGCTCCTGTTTCACTTGTGTCATGAGGGGCAATGGAATACGATGGGGTGTTGACAGTGAAAAGGGCTTTGCATCGGGTTTCAGAGATATCTCATACTCTCCCTGCAGTTTCACCAGACCTTGGAATAATCTGGGAAACTGTCTTTTCACTGCCCAGATAGCAGACAACATTGAATCAGCGTTGAATCAATGTTAATGCATCAACTAAAATATCATTGAATCAATGTTGAGATTTAACATTGATTTTTCATCAGGTTTGCACCCTGAAATAATGTTATTTCAACAATGGGGCGGACCATTGCTTACCTCAGCACACGGTACCCGTCTTCCTTCCGTGCCCACAGGGGGCCGCGCTGCCAACCCCGCCGCAATGTCGGGGCGCAGAGGGTCTCCGCGGGCCACCTGAGGGTAGTCCGCCCCCTCCTCGGAGGGCATGCGACAGTCAGGTCAGGTGTTCCCTGCTTGTTCGCCGCTTCAGGGCACTGCACTCGCTGCTCAAATTACACCAGAGGCCAGTCTCGAGAGGCTGGTTCCCCTAGTTTCCCCTCCATGGTAAGACGGTGCTTACCTCAGCATACGGTACCCGTCTTCCTTCGGTAACCTCAGGGGGCCACGCTGCCAACCCCCGTCGCAATGTCGGGGCGCAGAGGGTCTCCGCGGGCCACCTGAGGGTGGTCCGCCCCCTCCTCGGAGGGCAGGCGAGCAGTCAAGTCAGGGGTTCCCTGCCGGTTCGCCGCTTCAGGGCACTGCACTTGCTGTTCAAAGTACACCAGCAGCTAGCCTCGAGAGGCTGGTTCCCTTAGTGGGTCCTGCAGATAGTAGAAAGGGGTACGCGAATCAGTTCAGAAGGCGGCCACCTCCTTTCAGCGGTGTCCTACCTGCAGAGGTGGGCCCGGAGCAGGCTCTGGTTATGGTACAGGAAGTAGAGACTCCTCTGCAAAAGGGGGCTATAGCAAGGGCTCCTCCTCCCAGCAGAGAGTCGGGGCTTTTCAGCCATTACTTTGTGTACCAAAGAAGGATGGAGGGTTGCGCCCGATACTAGATCTGCGTCTCTTAAATCACTCTGTAGCAAAGCTCAAGTTTAAGAGGCTTACACTCTGACAGATCGTGTCTCAGATCAAATCCGAGGATTGGTTTGTGACCATAGATCCCAAAGACGCGTATTTCCATGCCTCCATCCTTCCACATCACAGGAAGTTTCTGAGGTTTGCCTTCAGGGGAGAGGCATACCAATATCGAGTACTTCCCTTCGGTCTAGCACTGTCACCCCGGACCCTCACGAAGAGTGTGGATACAGTCCTGGCGCTATTGCGTCTGCAGGGCATCCGCATAACTCAACTACATCGACGATTGGTTGATTTTGGCTCGATCAGAGCAGATGGCGGTTCAGCATCGAGATGCTGTTCTCGCACACATGTCGAGGTTGGGGTTGAGACTAAACGCTAAGAAAAGTGTGCTTTCTCCGGCTCAGAGGACCACCTTTCTAGGCGTGTTGTGAGATTCGGTAATTATGCGGGCGCAATTATCAGTCTGGTTTTCGCCGCTAACTTTCGTGAGGTTCTACGAAGCGGATGTTGCATCTACAGTTGGGGCACAGGTGTTATCGTAGACGTGTGCGCTACGGTTTCACACATACAAGCACTTGGGGATGTGGGTATAAGCGTTCTCACAGCGTTTCGACGCAGCTCGAGTTCCCAGATAGGAAACGTCTCGGTTACGTATGTAACCCTAGTTCCCTGAGGGGAACGAGATGCTGGGTCGCCCGGCCATACTCCCGGCATGCCCGTGATCACTTACTTCAGGCTGTTTCAGAAGCTAGTTCCTGTTTGTGTTCGCGGACGCTTTATAGTTTCCGGTTGATGATGTCACCACGTCAATGACGATAGATCTCCCGAATGGACTGGTTCTATACGCGCTTCACAACGCAATCACGCGGAGGCGTTCTCACAGCGTTTCGACGCAGCGTCTCGTTCCCCTCAGGGAACTAGGGTTACATACATAACCAAGACGTTTTTCAACTAAAATTAAACCACTTATTTGAGTGAATCATTGTTGAATCAATGTTAATGCATCAATCAAAATATCATTGAATCAATATTGAAATATAACATTGATTTTTCATCAGGTTTGCACCGTGAAATAATGTTATTTCAACAATGAAAAATATATCAATCTTGCTTTATGTACAGCAGGATTCTATAACAGTTAATTTGTCTCTATTGTATTCATTTTAATCAGAGACCATGTATGGCTGCAATTGATATGATTTTGCATCAAAAAGTCACTCAAAGTAAATGGCATCCTTCAGTTTACATGCAAATGTAATTATTTATACCCCCACAGTTACAACATTGACTTGAAACAATTACATCTGAATTTATAACACAAATGAGAAGAGCCTGGAAAAACATGACAACTTGCATCTGCAAAATGGAAGAAAATGCAAAACTTGCCAATAAATACAGAAATGACACAGTACTACTGAAAGAAAGAAGGTAGAAGAAAGAATAAAATACTCCAAACTCAGGGGGTCCCACCATGAGCAATGTCCCCAAGCCTTTCAGGTTGTAATGGAGCCAGTTTTCCACCGTCCCAGCAAAGATAAACTCTGATGCCTCCTTTTTATCAGCATTCACAGCATCTAAAGCCCTATTCGGACGGGATTAGATTAACATGGGGACATGGGGGTAACGTCATTTTACCTCAGGACGTCTGTAATATTAATGGCCAATTCGCACGCGATAAGACATCTCAGTAAAACTAGCAGAAGTGGGAGGAGTAACTCGCTTTACGCAACTCCTTGACGTCATGTGCGTATGACGTTACCGTTATCACGTGAGCAAACACACAACCTGAGCGCCAGTCTGAACTCTGTCTCCAATATGTGTGTTTTAATAAACAGTTAGGTCCGTTCTAACGATTCTGATTGGATTGTGTTGGTAATAGACACTTTCCTAAAGCTAAAATAAGTGTTGTGCCTCTAATAAGTGCTTTTGATCTTCTTTTTGCTTTAAATGATATGCGGAAAATACTGCCCAGCTAACAGGGAACGTTCTCAGAACGTTGGCTAATGTTCTCTGAAAGTTCTCTCAAAGTTATCAAAAAACGTTCTTGCGGTAACGTTATTAGAACGTTGTGCCAACGTTATTTGCTACTGAGTAACGTTCTAAAAACGTTAGCCATAAAACGTTATTGTAGTTAGGTTCTTGGGTGAAAGGAAGAAGGCGGGGTCGGCTGGACTGGGACTCTGGTTTTTATTCATACACTCAATAACAAACATAACAGGCGCACGTGGGCGCATCAAACATAAGCCGCTGCTCCAAACGTTAATCAGTCGATCTCTGCTTTCTCTAGCACTCTTCGCAGCCAGCACACCGTCTTAGTCCCAGTCCAAAACTCTCTCTCCCTCGTCTCTCTCTGTCGTGGCTTTTAAGCCGTCTCTCCACGGCAATTACTGCAATCAGAGACAGGTGTTATTCATTTGCACTTGACCCACTTACGCCCCGCTTGGCTCCGCATTCTCTCTCCCTCTGCCGATCCCGCAAAACCACGCCTCCCCTGCCACATACCCCCACCGCCCGACTACCCCCACCGCCCATCTATCCCAATTCTTGGCGTCTTCGTGAACGAACTTACGAATCATGGCTTTTAACGTGCGATTAAAACGTTCCACCAGACCATCTGTTTGTGGGTGATAGACGCTGGTACGGATCGCCTTAATGCCCAATAATTCGTACAGTTCGCGGATCGTCCGTGACATAAACGCCGTGCCTTGATCGGTGAGAATCTCTTTCGGGATTCCCACCCGGGAGATTAATGAAAACAGAGCGCTCACCACACTTTTCGCCGAAATAGTTCGGAGAGGAACTGCTTCGGGATATCGCGTTGCGTAGTCTACGAGCACCAACGCAAAGCGATGTCCCCGTGCTGACCGTTCCAATGGCCCGATGAGGTCCATACCAATTCTTTCGAAGGGGGCCTGCATTAATGGAAGGGGGCACAATGGTGCTTTTGGGGTGGCCGGTGGGTTCACCAGCTGACATTCCCGACAAGACGCACACCACTGGCGTACATTCTCGTGAATGCCCGGCCAAAAGAATCGGGCCATGAGGCGGTTTAATGTGGCCGTTGGACCTAAATGTCCCGCCATTGGATTGGAATGAGCCGTCTGGAGAAGCATTTCCCGGCGGCTTTTTGGTACTAACAATTGCGTCGTATCTTGCTTTGACTGGGCGTCTTGGACCACCCGATACAAGCGGTTATTTATCACTGAGAAGTACGGATAGGAGAGTGGTTGTTCAGGGTGGACGCGGTGGCCGTCGATGGAACGGACCTGAGCAAACGCGTTTTTGAGCGTCTCGTCCTGGGATTGTTCCAAGGGAAAGTCATCGCGCTCTGAGAAGATGGGCGGCCCATTGCGCTCTGTTCCCCTGGAACTGCCCCCGGCAGTCCCGAATCCACCTCGCCCGCTTGCACAACCGCTATCCTCGTCCTTCCGTTCTTCCCCCAAGAGGCATCCACACATAAGTGCCCTAATAATTTGTTAAACGCTGGCCAATTCGTCCCCAGAATTATAGGATGCCGGAGGCGCGGGTTAACTGCAACCTCAACACTATGCGTTTGTCCCCTAAATTGGATATCCACGGGCACCAACGGATAGTTCACCACTTCCCCGTGCACACACCTCACCTTAACCATGCGGCTGTTACCCAATGCCCTAGGTGAAATCAGACTTTGATGGATGGAGGTTTGGTTACACCCCGAATCCACCAAAGCCTGATAGGTACCCCCCTTGATACTCACAGGTATCTGGTACAGGCCAGCTTGATCGGGGGCGGCTTGTGGCGCGTCGGGGACCCGGACCAGCGTCCCCACGTCCATCATAGGACACCGATCACTAAAGTGTCCCGGGTTCCCACAGCGCCAACAAGCCGTCCCGGGCCTCCCCGCCGCCCTAGTGGCTGGAAGTGGGTCCAGCCCTTGGCGTGGAGAGAGGGACGGGGATAATGATCCTGGAAATGGATCCAAGCTTCCTCCTCCCCGGGCCGCCGGCCTGGAAGTCGCCGATGTCTCGGCCGCGGCCCCCGTTCTCCACCTCGGCGCTGGCCGGGGCGGCACTCCAGCTCTGGATCTGGGAGCGGGGACAGGTTTAGAGAGAGACGGGGCGGGGTTAGGAGGAGAGAGGGAGAGAAGAGAGAGAGAGAGAAACCGCTGGCAAGGGCTCGCCGACCCCGTGGCATGCCACAATCTGGTCATCCGCCAACTGGATGGCCTGGTCCAGCGACGCCGGGCGGTGGCACTGGACCCACTGCGCAGTCTTCCTCGGAAGCCGCGCGACGAACTGCTCCAGCACCACACGATCGATGATTCCCTCAGCGTTGCATTCTCCGGCCATCAGCCACTTGCGGCACGAGTCCCGGAGCTGGTGCGCGAAGATGAAGGGCCGGCCGGACTCTTCGAGCGCCAGAGTCCGGAAGCGCTGGCGGTACTGTTCCGGTGTCCGGCCGACCCGCTGCAGAATGGCGCGCTTGAGGTCGTCGTAGACCAGGAGGTTCTTGACTGGCAGTTGGTGGGCGGCTACCTGCGCTTCTCCCGATAGTAGGGGCAGGAGCCGCATTGGCCAGTCATCCTTGGGCCAGTCCCGAGCGGCGGCGGACCTCTCGAAGAGGTCGATGAACGCCTCCGGGTCGTCCATCGGTCCCATATTCGAGAGCGCGATGGTGGCGGCCGAGTCGTGGCGGGTCTGGGACTGGCCTGAACCTCCCGGTCCATCCAGCTCCGGAACAGCTCGCGGTCCTCATGCTGGGCCTGGAGGAGCGCCTCAAATCTTTTTTGCTGCTCCTCCCTGACGGCCCGCAGATCCTGATGGGTTTCGTGGTGGAGGCCCGCGAGCGATTGCACCAGGTCCACAAGTGGGTGGCGTGACGGAGTTTCCATGGCGACGTGCACACTTCTTCCTCCCGGGTTTCGGCACCAGTGTAGTTAGGTTCTTGGGTGAAAGGAAGAAGGCGGGGTCGGCTGGATTGGGAATCTGGTTTTTATTCAAACACTCAATAACAAACATAACAGGCGCACGTGGGCGCATCAAACATAAGCCGCTGCTCCAAACGTTAATCAGTCGATCTCTGCTTTCTCTAGCACTCTTCGCAGCCAGCACACCGTCTCAGTCCCAGTCCAAAACTCTCTCTCCCTCGTCTCTCTCTGTCGTGGCTTTTAAGCCGTCTCTCCACGCCAATTACTGCAATCAGAGACAGGTGTTATTCATTTGCACTTGACCCACTTACGCCCCGCTTGGCTCCGCATTCTCTCTCCCTCTGCCGATCCTGCAAAACCACGCCTCCCCTGCCACAGTTATTCTTACATTGTTAGTGGAACGTTTTAAAAACGTTTCTACATTAAAAAAGTATTAGTCATTACAAATTAATCATACAGCTTTTTTCTCAAACTTCAGATACATAATTTGTATATCCAGAGACAACTTAATGACACTTAAATGCTATTTTCGTGTATATATTTATTTTTTTACAATCAGAAGAAAAATCTAGTAAACTAATTATGTATTAAATATAAATGTAATATAAATATAAAAGTCAATTATAAAAGTGGTTTTAGCTTTTTTTAAGAAAGAATAAGATGTCAATAAACAAAAGCAAGTACTTTAAAGGAGAAAACAGGAATATTTAATTTGATCATACTCCATGCCCTTATAAGAACGTTATTAAACGTTCTTAGAACCTAATGAGAACGTTAATACAACATTCCACAAACTGGACATTTCAACGTTCCTAGAATGTTCAAAAACGTTTTTATAACTTAATGGGAACGTTAGGGAAACGTTCTTATAACCTAAAATTGTTAGCTGGGTGGACGTTTGCCACAGATTTGTCCCACCACCTTAACGCAACCGAATGCTTCAAAATGCCTCCAAGTTTGCAAAATGCGCTTTTTTAAAAACTTTTAAACAGGAAATGACGGAATTTTACCTCACATTTTTACAGTGGGTCTATTCGAACGGGATTAGTATTACCCAAGGTCATTTTTCTAGACCTTTTTACAGAAGGTAAAAGTCTCTGTAATCTTTACTGACATTGGCCCTCATTTATCAAAAGTGCGTACACCAAATTTCCAGCGTACACCTTGTGTACATCCAAACCCACGGTGACTTTGAGATTTATCAATATGGACGTTGGCGTACGGCACGGTCAAATCCTACACCAGCTCAGGAGGTGGTGTACGCACGTTTGAGTTAGTGTGAAAATGTGCAGAAAAACAATTCCTAACACCACAAAACGCACTGACAAAGATATGCTATTTTATGACCCACTGTTAAAAACAACAACAACATTCAGTGTTTATTTTTGTGCAAAATGAACGTCAATGTTTAATTTGTGTGACTTTACCAAAGCGTTTGATTTGTAGGCAAATGTAGGCTATTTCTCCAGTCGCGAGCCTGTGCGCTTTATCTGACGTTTCAGGCCCGTCTGGCCCGGCAGCTGCGCACGGACTGGGACAAATAATTCAGACTGACAAAATAATAAAAATGACCTTCTTCTTTTAAATAATAAAATCAATAAAAACGACATTCTTCTTCTAAATAACAAGCGTCATTAAGAATAATAGTCATAATAATAATAATAATAATAATAATAATAATAATAATAATAATAATAGGAATAAGAATCTTTGTCATGTAATTATTAATGTGAATGAATGGTAGTAGGCCTACTCCACATCACATCATCATCACTATTGTACACCCCAATACATGTGCCGTGATACGAAATTAAATGCTAATTGTTTCAAAACGTGCTGTAAAATAATGCATTGTGATGGTAATTTATCATCCAAACAGCTATTTAAACTGCTGGAGTGCGCTTCTCAACCCCCACATTATTAAGAGTACTCGTAATTTTGGTCCATATTTTGTTTTTGTAGGTGCCTTTAATCCCACTCTTTAAATTCTCAAATAAAAAAACAATTTTGTTTTTTTTTCCCACTTCCCTGGTGATGGTCTCGATGGGCGCGTCTCAATCATCTCACTAGTTCAGTAGTCAGGGCACTGATCAGGGAGTCAGCCCATTGACTTATGTCCTAATCAGTGCCCTGACTAGTGGACTAGTGAGATGATTGAGCGCGCCCGATCTCCACGTCGGAGTAGTTTCGTTTCTTTGCCGTCTTCTGTTTGTCCATGACGTAAAATGAGGGCGGGGGAGAGGCGGAGACTTGAATATATAGGGGCGTGTTATTCTAATGACGATCGTTTTCAGCCACATTTATTAAGGGCAAGTATTGCGTACACCTGGATTGCAGAGGTACGCACAGCTTCATAAATCAGGCGGTGAGAGGAGTGTAAGCATATCTTACGCCAACATATACACCAGTTTCAGGGCAAGATTGATAAATGAGGGCCATTGTCCGTAATGATTACCGAGATGGCACATTCGGACGGGACTAAAATCACAGAGAACCTCTGGTTATAATTACTTTACCTCCACGTCCCCATGTTAAACTAATCCAGTCCGAATAGGGCTTAAAACAACAAGAAGTTAGTAAATATTTGGAAATGTGATTAATTATACATTACAAATATAGCCTACTACAAAATGAAGTGAAACTTGAAATTTTATCAAAATCTTGATATCCCAGTTAAAACAGTAACATTAAATCCAGGACTATTTAATGCATTTTAGTATAGACTTTAAAGGACCTGCAGACACACAATGAATTAATGAAAAAGCAAAGCGAATATATCCAGTGTTTTATCTAATTATATTATTGTATTTAATAGTTAATAAATAAAGTGTGAAAATCAAACAAGTAAATGATGACCAAACAGCAAAATTAAGTAATAAAAGAGAAGCTGTATAGGCTACATGGTGGTTTGGAAGATATTTTTTTTTTCATTTACAACACGAACTGGAGGCACAACTGTTTACTAAATTTCTGTAGTTTGATATAGCTGCCTACAGAACTTAAAGATCTCACTCTTTTATTTTATTTTTTCTTGCTGCATTAAAGATTAAACTGTAATGATGTAATTGTGATCTGCTCTCGTGATGATATCGTACAGCTGAAGCAGAGCTACGAGCTGATTGTATTTCCCCTCAGCTAACCGGTCAATCAGTTCTAGTTCTGCTTCAGCTGTGAGATACTCTCACGAGTGGCGAACAGAATTACTGACAAGCTAGAAATTCATCTAACCTTCCGATCGCCTCTCTTTTCTACACTGGACGAATATGGGATGATTCAAAATGATTCATCTGTGCGTGCAACGAGTAAGATACATTTGTGGACCCGCGCCGCGCATGCATTCATTGACTTGTGAGTCGATCCTATATGGTCTCAAAATCCAAATGAATCAAATAGGATTGACTCACAAGTCAAGGAATGCATGTGCAGCACCGTTTCCACAAATGCACATTTTATTCATTGCACGCACAGATTAATCATCTTAATACTAAAATCATCTCATAAAATAGATGAACACCTCACAACAAACGACGCACAAAAAAAAAATAAGAAAAGAAAAAAAAAGAGTTGCACAAGTCAGAATTCGGATCAATCTTAAGAAAAAAAAATGAATACAAATATGATATGGTTTGGTGAAAAACAAACTGAAAATCAATGTATTAACATTATCCTGGCCTTTGGTTGTGTAACTTACGAGGGCATTCATGTGACTCTATTAACTTCGCAGTTCACTCTGACTCGCTCAGGAGAAGCACACAAGTTGTAAATCATAAAGATGAATAAAAACACTAAATTAAAATTGAGATTAATTTTATAAATATATTTTTGTAGGCCACTTACCTCTAAAAAACACTGTCGTTGTCCTGTGTCTCTTTTTCGCGATTGAAGTCTGTTCAGCTGCGCTTGCTTTGATCTGATTGGTGGACGTCTTGAAGGTGCATTACCGCCACCTACTGGATTGGATTGTGGCGCATTCGAAAGAGACACATATTCTAAATTCTTTATTAACTCTGTATTCTTTAGATAAATAATGAAATACATGTACATTCTACATGATTTAAATAATAATAATAGCCTACATTTTTTTTTTAAACTGATAGACTAAATTTATGGTAGATGTTCTTTGTTTTTATTTTATTTATTTATTTATTTACATTTTTTATTATAATAATAATATGAAACACAGAATGACAACATTACATGCCAGTAAGCAGGAAAATAATATACCTTTTAAAAATATTCATAGTTTTTACAGCTTTCTTATTGGAAGAGTCAGAAATCAAACACGCATACAATTTTAACTCTTCCAGAAAAAGGTTAAAGAAAGGCTTACAAATACAAAATTTACATTTATGTATTCTTTGTTAATCCACACACTCGTTGGTGTACTCATCGTATCCTTTGAGGATAATAAATGTGCTTACATTCACACAAATGTACCCAATTTATTCGGACTTGCCTTAACATGTTGAATAATGTGACAGATAGATTGAACGTAAGCCTCACCGGTGGAGAATTAAGCTGACCAAACATCAGCATTGATTCAATGTTTGTCTTTTCAACACTGAAAAGCATGGAAGTATCAACACTGATCCAATATTATTTAGCAGTGAATTTTCAACATTGGTCCAGTATGGTTTTAGCATTGAATTTTCAACATTGATCCAATATTACTTATCATTGAAATTTTAACCTCAACCAAAATGATGATTCTGATGGAATTTCAACATTGAATCAATGTCACAATGCTATCTGGGTGACTCCCGATTATCAAGGTTTACTGTATCCACTCTTGCTATGATGCCTAGAGCATAGATCGCTGGCCACCCTTGTAGCGCCATTTTCAATATCCTGAGATCACATATACGTCTTGGGTTGTGGTTTTATTTTTTGTGCTGAGTTTAGCTGTGTACCTACTCTTGACCTACAGTGAATCTTGCCCTGGCCCCTTTAGTATCTTTGTGTTTTTCTGCAGTTTACCAAAGTTTTCCTCTTTGAACAGTTCTTCATGATTCACTGTGACATCTGCACCTCAGAATCATTCAATTTAGTTTTCTCAGCCAGGGGGCATCATTCTGCACTGTAATGATAGTACCCAAGAATGCTATATAACTCCATTGTTCATCACAGGTCATGTTTACTTCACTTACATCTCTGGATTTGCAAACTTGTGCATAAAGACCCTTTTTTCATACTTGCAGTATGCTTGTCTTGCTAGGCACTGAAATTTGCTGTGAGATGGAATTTTCCCACACCCTTTTGCATGGAATGTACTTTTCTGAGATTGTTTGCTTCTCTGCCATCCTATTAGGCTTCTTACTTTGAAACATCCCTCTTCCTTTATTGTAAGTTTTTTTTTCTGTGCATGAATGTCAGTTTGTTGCAAAATCCCCTTTGAAGTTGGATTTTCAGCTCCTCTTGCTGCTTTTTTACCAGCTCACTTTGGCGTACACGTGTGCCAGCCTTCTCTAGAGTGAGTTCGGGATCCATCTGAAGTTGCACTGACAACCTTTTATATCTCAGTCCAACCACTAATCTGTTGCAAATCATTTCATTCAGTTTCCTGGCCCCTTAAAGAAAGCGTACTATAAGCTCGCTTTTCCCCAGTGATTGTCCTGAGACCTGCGCGTGATGTGCTGCTATTATGGCAACATACACCTTGAGCTTGGAGGGGGGAACAAACTGCATTCATTTGCTCTTGAAGCAAGTCAAGCACTTCTGCCTCCTCGCACAAGTGTGGATCGAGGTTTCGTTCTGTGCACCAGTTAACGAATACCGACCAATTCAGTGCATAAAGCCGCCTGGTTGTGGGAGCTCTAGCTTCAGAAATAGTATTCAAAAACTCTCTCAGAGTGATTCACGGGTATCCGTTGATGGGCCATACATGAAGGGCCCATAGATCGGGTCAGGGATGCCAGATTTTCCCTTTTGCCTGCGTGAGATCTCTCCTCAGCGGAATTGACCATGGGGCTAACATCTGAGTCAGCTCAGAGAACCATATTCTGTTTTTTTCACGTCAGGGTTATTAATAGCACTGTGGATTTGGTTTCCTTGCGGGCATACGGCATACAGCAGGTATCTGGGCCAGGGTTGGGCCAGCACATCCCTGCATTTGGAGAAAAATTGGGCAGTGAGCGTTGTCTTCTGAGGCGAAAATATCTACTTTTGCTTTACCGAAGGTGCTCAGAATAAACTGAAACGTTTGTGGGTGGAAGGACTATTCCCCTGGGGGAATGCCGCCTCTGGATAACATATCCAGACCCAGATTCAGGATACCTGGCACGTGAGTCGCTCTCAGGGAGCTCCGGTTGAGGTGTTTTGTAATTGTACCTATTGTTACACCTGTCTAGTATTAGGCAGTCGCTTTCCAAGGAGTCAGAGCTTTGACACAGCTGTGGTTCACTTTGATGCGAAAGTGGCCTGGTGGCCATGCATGAGCCGGAACGTAGGAGTTCAGTCAGCGTTGAAAGTGGTGTATGTGCAGTAGACCTATAGTTTGAGTACTGCCGATGCTGAGGCCATAAGACTTAGCATCCTCTGAAAATGTTTGAGAGGAATGCAAGCACCAGGTTTGAATGACTTTGCCATGCTCTGAACAGAGAGGGCGTGCTGTGACATAAGCTGCACTCTCATTTGAATTGAGTCTATGACTGTCCCCAGGAAGAGATACTCTTGGTGGGAGACATCGAGCTCTTGGCGGTATTGATCCTGAGACCCAAACATTCTAGATGGTTGAGGAGCCAGGACTTGTGGATTATTAACTCTGTGGATTAGGATTGTCTCTGACTGGAATGAAACAAGCCAGTCATTGAGGTAGTTTAATATACGCATCCCTTTTAGCCTTAGCGGGACTAGAGCTGTGTCCATGCACTTCGTAAAATTGCGAGGTGCCAGGGATAACCCGAATGGCAGGACTGTGTACTGATAAGCCTGACCCTCGAAGGTGTATCTCAAGAATGGCCTGTAATGGGGGGCTATCTGAATGTGAAAGTAGGCATCTTTCAGATCGACTGTAAAAAAACAATCCTCAGGGCGAATGTGCGTGAGGATTTGTTTCACTGTCAGCATCTTGAACGAGCGCGTCATAGGCGTTTTGTTCAGATGTCTGAGATCCAGGATGGGTCAGAGACCGCCATCCTATTTCGGGACGAGAAAGTAGCGACTGTAAAAGCCTGACTTGCTCAGTGTCGGGTGTACGGTTTCCACCGCTCCCTTTTGTAACAGTTTACAACGTGAGCTTAGGCTGCTTCTCACTAAGGTCTCGACCACGGCGCGAAAGCGCGGGGGTCTGCAAGCGAACTGTAGCGAGTAACCTCGTTTTATAAAGTTGAACACTCAATGTGATATTTCGGGAATGGCCTGCCAGGTCTGGGCTTGTGAAGCCAGGGGTTGAATTAGAATCGGGGGCAGGCCGCTTAGTAATAGGGACCTGGTAGCCCGGTTGCTTGTGCTTATAACACTGTGGATAGTGTTTGTTTGGCGGCGTGCACTGTGTAGTGGGCGCGCACATTACATTTGTGGCATGGGACAGCGAGTGCGCTGTGTGGGAAGTATTTGAGTTTAGGGGTACATACTGTGGGGTGGGCACACTGCCTACATAGAAAAAGCTTTTAGATTTATTTGGGTTGCCATGAAAACAGTTTTTGTGTTCAGGCAAGTGCGTTTGACAACGGGCTCGTTGGCTGCGGAAACTAAGTCACCAGTCACCAGATTGCACACCAAGAGTGGTGGGGATCTGGCCAAGGCGGGACCTGACCACCTTCTGTTTATGTTTGGCAGCATGCACTGTGCAGGGGGCGTACGCCTCACACTCGTGGCACGTATGTGCCATTTGAAAAGTGCTTGGGTGCAGGGGTGAAGACTGTAAAGTTGGCACCTTACCTACATAGAAAAGCTCATGTGTTATTATTATTGTAAATAAGGCGTAGTGGCGCACACTGTCAAATTTACATTTAAGAGTGCTCACGGCGCAAGCTGGTGAGCGAGTAAAGTGGGGCTAACCCAATTACTATGTTCAACATCCATTATGATATACTGAGGATGGCCTCCACAGCCTCAGCTTAGAGACAGGCCGCTTGTAATGGGGGTCCGGTCGCCGAGATACACAGTGGGGAAAGCACTTATGTGTAGCGGTGCACACTTTGTAGTGGGTACGCGCTCTACATTCAGAGCACTCTAGGCAGCTTATTTGCAGGGTCATTTTAAAACAGCGTTTGTGTACAGACAAACAACAGTTGACTGCAATGTTTACATCCCCAGCCACCTGAACCAAGGGAACTGGGAGAATGCAAAGAAATCCATGGTAGCAATCCGGCCGTGGCGGGATATGAGTGATTTGAGGCGCTGAATTAACAGTGCTAAAATGCAGGGGTGCACACTGTGTAGTGGACACACTGCCTACAGTCATAACAGAGGGAAAAACTCTTAATTGTTTATTATTAATAATACAGCGTTTGTATGCAGGCATTTGCATGCCTCATAACAGACTCATTTCTGCAGTGTTAAACCTCTCCAGCCGTCTGAATAGAGGGGACTGGGAGAAGTGATAGAGAGTGAAAAAGGCGCAGGGCTTGGCCGCCATTTTACAACAGTTATACTCCTGACAGAGAGTGCATGCTATGACGTAAGTCGCGCTCTAGTCGGCGAGCGCTTTAGTGAGCGCGCGCTATCATAACAAAGCCGCCATTTTACGACTCCGCAGTAACACACTGCAGTGAGAGCGGATGTGACGTAAGCTGCTTTCTTGATATATCCAGCATGTGTGCATTACTTTTGACTACTGTCCCTTAAGGGAGGGTGGGCAAAAGACAGCTTATATGGTTCTGAGAGAGCGAGGCACGCAGGGAGAGCTCTGACGTGAGTTTGCTAGAGGGCATTCCCTGTCTGCGGAGAAGCGCGAGAGGAGACGTTGGTTTTCCTGCATTAACAGCACAGGTGATGGCGAAGCATGCAGGAATATGAACGGCATGTGCTCGAGAGTATGCTCTGGCGTCCTCTGTCCGCACCCCTAGAAAGCGCGACGGGAGCGAGAGAAGCACGAGAGGAAGGACGAGGCATAAGAAACAGCACTCGTCTGTTTATAAATGTGCCTTGCAGCGGCGAGCACATAAACACATAGATACACAGAATAATAAAGGATATAACGCCGGATGGCGCAGCTGGAACAGCAGGCTGCTGAAGGCGGAGTCCAGGCAGGAATCCGGCGTCCTCATGCGTTTCGATGGCGGCTTCAAAATTCCGAAGATCAGCAATGGGTAAGTTTGCTGAAGGAGATTAACTCTGAAATGCTATGCCGTGCTTTTTCAGCGACCCTTATTGGCTCACTCTCTCAGCCGCCTCGCCATAGGTTCCTGCATTTGCCGCAGCACTGCCAATCAGTGAGTAGCTCGCTCTGGCATCTGCTGTGCTTATTCTCTCCCCCGCTCCCCAACAGGGGGCGGTATTTAACCATATCACTTCATATGTTTCTTTGTTCTATTTCCCCACCTATCAGTTTTATCATTGTTATTTCAGTCTGCATGAACACTATCTAATCATCAAAGCTGTTCTCATTTGAGTAAATCATCTGTGTAGTTAAGTTCCACTTTCTCTGTTCAGTGTCAGGTATTGTTTGTGAATAGCACACTGTTTCATGTTGTTTGTCCATGTTGAATAAGTCTTGCTGTTATTGGGAAATATTCTGCCTTCATTAACTTTGACCTGGGATTGTTACAGGGGGAAAAGAAAGTGGGAAGAGTTGGGTAAATTTGAGGTTATTGGTGAAGTGGAAAGAATACAAAGAGAAATTGTAAGAAAACATGAACAAAAAGGAAGGGGACATTGGGATGGAAGAAGATTGAAGGGATATAGAAGATACAGAATTTCAAAAGAAATGTCACCCTCATGGCCTCTTCTTGAGAGAAGCTATAAAACATGTCATATAAACAGATCAAAAGTGTTACTATGTCATTCCATCTCTATTTTTATGAGTGTTGTACTATGATTGCTGATAGTATACATTTATAGTTTTGAGATGGCATTAGTGTGACCAGCTCTTTAAATGTTCAAACATTGTTCAAAATTGAAGTCAAGATCACTGAGGTTTGTTGTCAATGATATAAAAGCATGCCATTGTTAAACAATACCACCACCCACAATGGAAGTCCTGAGCTGTTGAGGCAGAATAACTTGTTTAACAACTTTATGATAAACATGTATGTTCATTAGTGTAGCTGAATATGTAATACAAATCACTGGAAAACACTTGATGATACCCTTTCCTTGTAATAAACGCATTACTATAATAAAATGCAGTGCTTCATTTTGCAGTGATCATTAAACCATTGCATCAACATAAGAGTGTGTTTAGTTTGATGTTTTGCTTTGTTTTGAGAGCAACTATATTCATTTAAAGAAATGTGTCAAATCTGAGAAAAACCACAACATATCAAACATGTTTTTCTCATGGTCCCTGTTTAAAGTCAATTTTACCACTTGATGGCGCAAGGGCCTATACAAAAACAAGCAGGCGCATGCTCCTCATCCAAATGCATGAAACTTGTGCATTATTTGAATACTCTGCTTTTTAGGGGAACTAAAGGGGAACTTCTTTAAAATTAAAACAAAATGAGCAAATTATATGCAAGGTGAAACATGAACATGAACAAAAAAATCAGTAATGCTTTTAATTTTAAATATATCAGTAAAATATTGTAACAAATGTTTTATTTTAAATGCCATTTTTAACATTGATATCACAAGAACACTCAATGGACAAAGTTCTTTATTTTTACTTTATATAATTATAAAATATGTATTTTTTAAATGTTAAAAAAGACCAAGACTTTTCATATAAACATTGTTGGTAACTCTTACTGTTCCATCATTAATGAATAACTACACTGGAACAAATGAGTAATGCACTATTAACTAACAAAAAAACCAGAATTAACGATTAAGTAATAGTGAAGGTGGTAGTTCACTATTAGTTATTTAATAACTACAATTTTTTTCACAGCTCACAGAACTACTACATACAGATTCAATAATGCAAAATGTATTAATAATTCTTAAGTGAATGTCATAGTAATTAGTAATGACTTAAGTATTACCAAATAAGTAATACTTAAAAAAATACTTACATTTACATTTACATTTAGGGTGCGTTCACACTTGTCATGTTTGGTTTGATTAAAACGAACCCTGGTGCTATTGCTCGTTTAGTGCGGTTCATTTGAACATATGTGAACGCTGCCATCCGAACCCTGGTGCGCACCAAACAAGTGGACCGAGACCGCAAAAAAGATGGGTCTCGGTCCCAAAACCAAAAACCGGACGTAATGTCACAAGATGCGACGCATAGTCAGCTGATTTGAGGACGCGGAAAGATCGTGTATCCAAAATGAATAACGTTAACGTTAGAGGGCAAACGTGGAGCAAGGAGGAAGTGCCTAATCAATATTTGGTCCGACGAGCATGTTTCGAAAATGCTAGAAAAAACGCACAAAAAGCATACCTGGTTATTGTTATCAAAGGACCTGTGTTGCCCATTATTAGCAGGGACAGACGACAGAACGGCCGTCTCTTTTGCATAAGAGACGCCAGTCTCTTTTCTGCACAACGGAGGAAATCCTGCTGCTGTTTTGAATGTTTTGAAAATTTTATGAGCTCTTCTTGAGTTCTCAGCGGGTAAAAATAATGCCACACGCATAAAATGACCGCGTTTAATCCAGCACACAGCGTTGTTTTGAATGTTTTGAACATTTCATGAGCTCTTAATGAGTTCTCAGCGGGTAAAAATAATGCCATATGTACACGCATAAAATGATGGCGTTTAATCCAGCACACAGCATTGTTTTGAATGTTCGGTAAGCAAGCTCCTACGTCATATAAGCCGACCAATCAGGTTGTGACCGTCTCCCTATGCCTTTGGTTCGGTAACTTTAGGTTCGCTGTTAAAAATGCCAGTGTGAACGCTAAGCGAACCAGGACTATATGTTTTGTTTTTGTTTTTTGGTCCGGACCAAACGAACCAAACTAACCGAACTGCAAGTGTGAACGCACCCTTAGTTACTTAGAAGTAAGTAACTTTTTTGGATCAGTTTTCTAAAGTGAAAAACATCTCTCTAGGAATTTTTGAAGTCATTGTAAGCTTTGGAGGTTATTGTAAGTTTTGGACAGTAATGTATGCTTGACCCTATACCGACTAGGCTATTGAAAGAGATGCTTCCAGAGGTCATAGATCCTCGGCTTATTATTATTAATTCATCCTTGACATTAGGATATGTACCGAAAACTTTTAAGTTGGCTATAATTAAACCACTTATTAAAAAAACGCAACTTGATCCTAAAGAATTAGTCAATTACAGGCCAATCTCGAATCTACCGTTTCTATCAAAAATACTAGAAAAGGCTGTGTCTCCACAATTATGTTCCTTTTTAGAAAGAAATGGTATATGTGAGGATTTCCAGTCAGGATTTAGACCGTATCATAGTACTGAGACTGCTCTAATTAGAGTTACAAATGATTTAGTCTTATCATCTGATCATGGTTGTATCTCTCTATTAGTGTTACTCGATCTTAGCGCTGCATTTGATACTATCGATCACAATATTCTTCTGAATAGAATCGAAAATTATGTTGGCATTAGTGAAACTGCTTTGGCATGGTTTAAATCGTACTTATCTGACCGTTATCAGTTTGTAGCAGTAAATGAAGAGATGTCACACCGATCACAAGTTCAGTATGGGGTACCGCAAGGCTCAGTGTTAGGACCATTGCTTTTCACCCTGTATATGCTACCACTGGGAGATATCATTAGGAAGCATGGCGTTAGTTTTCATTCTTATGCTGACGATACTCAGCTCTATATTTCCTCACGCCCTGACGAAACCTACCAATTCACAAGATTAACGAATGCATAGCTGATATAAAAAATTGGATGAATAGTAATTTCCTGCAACTTAATTCAGATAAAACTGAATTTTTAACTATTGGACAGAAAACCTCCACAAGTAGTAACCGAGAATACTGTCTAACACTTGATGACTGCTCTGTCAAGCCCTCGTCGTCAGTGAGGAACCTGGGTGTGCTCTTTGATACCAATCTTTCATTTGAAAGCCACGTTTCTAGCATCTGTAAAACCGCATTCTATCATCTTAAAAATATATCTAAATTATGGCACATGCTTTCAATGCAAAATGCTGAACAGTTAGTACATGCGTTCATGAGCTCAAGGCTAGATTATTGTAATGCTCTACTGGGTGGTTCCCTGCTCGCTTAATAAACAAACTCCAGCTGGTCCAAAATGCAGCAGCTCGAGTTCTTACTAGAACCAGGAAGTATGATCATATTAGTCCAGTTCTGTCAACATTGCACTGGCTCCCTATTAAACATTGCACACATTTTAAAATCTTGCTTATTACTTACAAAGCACTAAATGGTTTAGCTCCCCAGTACTTAAGCGAGCTCTTAACACATTATACTCCATCACGTCTATTGCGGTCTCAAATCTCTGGCCAGTTGATAATACCTAGAATATCTAAATCAACTGCAGGCGGTCAATCCTTTTCCTAGCACCTAAACTCTGGAATAGTCTTCCTAGCATTGTTCGGGAAGCAGACACACTCTGTCAGTTTAAATTAGACTAAAAACACATCTATTTACTATGGCATACACATAGAAATTTTTTAACTTTCATTATTCAAATCAATTGACTGATTGTTAGGCTGCATTAACTAGGTCAACCGGAACCAGGAACACTTCCCATAACACCTGATGTACTCGTTACATCATAAAAAGAGTGGCATCTACACTAATGTTAGTCTCTCTGTTTATCCCGAGGTTTATCTCGGATTTGGGCCCAGTCCGGATCGGATGGTGGACCTGCCTGGACATGACCAACGCATCCTGGAGTGTCTGCTGAGCCATGTCAATTGGTGTCTCCTCCGAATTTGCCTCACCGGCACGTCATGCTCAAAAAACCCGTCTCAGGCGCAATAATTCCGATCTTTCATGTATTCATACTCTTGTTTAATCGAAGCCCCATCCTAAATAAACCCGTCTCTTCCGGGATACCCTGAAATTTTGAATATTCCGATCTAAACTGATTTCTGACCTGTAAGGTTGCCAGAATAATAATCATACACGGTGTGTTAATAGGCCAGAGGAGAACTGGCACCCCGACTGAGTCTGGTTTCTCCCAAGGTTTATTTTTCTCCATCATGCCCTGATGGAGTTTTGGTTCCTTGCCACTGTTGCCTTCGGCTTGGCTTGCTCAGTTGGGGACACTAAAATTATGATTAAAGTTATTCAACTAATTATACAAATAAAATTTATGAATTAGGTTTTATTTAATTCTATAAACTATAATACTGATATGCCAACATTGTCGCTATATGATAAATTAAAATAAGCTAATAAGTAATAACATCACTGTTTTCTCCAGTACGACTGTACAGCCAAATCTAATTTTGTTGCAATATTATCCTGTTTGACACTGTGAAGCTGCTTTGACACAATCGTGATTGTAAAAGCGCTATATAAATAAAGTTGATTGATTGATTGATTGATAATGGCTTCTGACAGATTTGGTAATACTTGAGTAATTTACTAGTGGGTTACCTCCACTTTAGAATACTGATCCAAATAATTAATAAATACTTCTGAAGTATTTGGTAATACTTGAGTAATTACTAATGGTTACTATGATCTTCACTTTACAATAAATGATAGGCATTTTTCACATTTATAATGAATCTGTATATAGTAGTTCTTCGTTGTCATCATAGTTACTGATTAGCTATAGTTAACTACAACATTCCACTAAGCACTATCATGAACTCATTTGTTAATCAGAGTTTTTTAATTAATAGTGGTTACTATAATGTTAATACACTGTAGAAGATAAGTTACTGCCTTAAATTTTTGCCTAAATGCCTAAAAAATAACTTTGACGTTTAAGTCATTTAAAATAAAATTACATTAAACTCACTTTAAAAATGAGTTGAATCTTGTATAACTTATAAATGTTAAAACACATGTTCGATCATATAATTTTTTTGCAGTGTAGTACATTACTCGTTTGTTTCTGTGTAGTCATTAATGATGGAACAGCTTTAAAGTGTTACCACATTGTTTTCACACAATATGCAGTAAGTTAACATGTTTCTAAAATGCTTAAATTGTATTTTCATACAAGCACCTAATACCAAAATCATGGATCTTTCTTATTTACAAATGCTCAAACACAGCATGCCAGAAATATGTGTCTGTGAAACCAGGCCCTAATGTTCCAAACCTTGGCCTCTACTTCTGCAACAGCAGCAGCAGCTCAAAAGGAAAAATAAATAAATAAAACAAATACTGAAATAACTTAAAAGCACATAGCAGATCACTGAATATTGCTGAATAGCTGAATCCAATCTCAGTTGGAGGCATAGTCCGGTGTTGAAGGTTTTTCATTACTTGGACATACACAGTAAAATACTTTTAAATTATTTTTGTTCAGTGTGGATGCAAAACAACACATAGAAGCAGAGTGAGAACAGTCTTGGTGTGGGAGAGGAATAATTGCGTGTTGAATGTGTGTGTATACATAGAACTGAACTGAACTGAAACTTGAGCAGTAATGCAGTTTATGAAATGCCATCGATATTTTGTATTTTGACAGTCAATATTTGTGTTATGATTTACTATATGTTCATGTTGGATAGAAAACTAGTGCTAGAGTTTTGCCAATGATTAAATTTCTGTTTTGATAGAGTTTTCTAGAAAAAGGTTTTTAGCATTTGAAAATGTAGCTTTATAATTAACAAAATATGATTTTGGGCAGAAAATGAACTATTTAGCTAATTGTGAAGTAGGTGAGTTAAGAGTTTAGATAAATAGTTTAGATTACTGTGTTAAGAATTTAGATAAAAGTAGGCTACTTTTAGGATTGGTAAACACTTGTTAGTGTTGTAAATGTAAGCGTAAAATAAACCATAGAATTGATCAAATAAATAAATAATGAATTGTTATGAGTTTTGAATTTAAACATTTCTAAGAATTGTTTGTCATAAACATGCAGTTTCACTTCAGCAGGTGTGAGGGGAAAAGAGGAAGAAATGAGACCCTGAATACATAGACACTTTCGAGTAGATCTAATTCTGACATTCTGAAATTCCTTTGAGAGAGCTTAGTCAAAGTAAACATTTGCCCAACATATTTGCATATAAGCAAAGCTTATACATTAAAGCTGTACATTAAAATAGTTGTATTATATGTTTTCTCAGCAAATGTTTCAAACAGCAAAATATAAACATAGTGATATATGCAGGTACATTGGTAAGTTTAAGCAATGGGATATTTTAGTGATATAGATGTAGATAAAGGCAATTTGAGCGAATCATCTCTTACAGAAAAACCACATGAATTTCACATGTGATCACTATATAGTAACAGTATAATACATTTATAGTTTAGGTAGTATTCATACCAAAAAATAACAATAATAATAGTAATAATACTAGTAATAATACTAGTATTAGTAATACTAATATTCTTAATAATAATAATAATAATAATAATAATAATAATAATAATAATAATAATAGGAGTAGTGGTAGCATTAATAATTAATAATAATAGAGAAATAGTCTTTCTCCATAAAATACACTGGGGCACCGTAACAGGCACCTCCAAACCAAGCTCCCCTAGTCTGGCTGTGGCCTGATAGAACAAAAGTCAAATTTTGTTGCCCCCTTTTTATTATTAATATTTATTTATTCATTTAAAAAATATATATCTGTGGCATGGATCCTGTTATTAAATATAAGTACTATTAAATATTTTGTAATGCATTACAGAATTGTAAAATGTTGAGCTCATCAAGCTTTATTGTTAGAAATTGTATAAAGGTTAAGTTTATTATTGTTTGGCTATATTATAAAAACGTTTCCTTGAGTGCTCAACAGTTTGCAGCTGCTCCATCTGCTTTGATGATTGTCCATCCCCAGAGACAAAAATATTCAAATACAGCAAACGAAAACTAAGAAACAATCTCCAGTGCATTAGTATCCGTCACTAAAGCTTTTCTAGGAATTTGTGTGCAGTCTTAGGGCGCGTCTCAATCATCTCATTAGTCCACTGGTCAGGGCACTGATCAGGGAGTCAGCCCATTGACTTATGTCCTAATCAGTGCCCTGATTAGTGGTATTAAAGATATTTTGGAGATATTCACATCTAGACAAAAGTCATAAATGTTTTTGTTTTAAAATTTCTGTCTGTTGTCTGTTAGGGCAATGTGAACATGACAGTTATTTCTCATTAAATTCTAAATCCAACGGCCAGCTTGTTTGTCTGTGCGGTGTAGCTACAGACGTGACAATACACCCTTTTTACATCTCCGTGTTTCTCAGAGCGGAAGTTGTAATAGTTGGGTTTACTTTTATAGCTGTGAAAGAGCTGTCATGGGGTGTTTGGGGTTTGTTCATTTTTTATGTCCTTATTTTATCATGCTTCATGTCTTTTAGTTTCAGTTTATGTCATGTTTCTTGGCTTTGTTCACTGTCATCTTCTCTGCCATGCACTTCCTGGTCTTGTCATGTGACTCCTTGCCCTCCTGTGATCCATGTGCTCCCTTGTCTTGTATTCTGTTGTTATGTTCTCATTGGTTCATTGTTTGATCTTTGTTGTCCTTTGTCTAGTCTTTAGTCCATGTGTATTTAAACCCTCATATTTGCCATGGTCCTTGTTGAGTATTGTTCACTGTAAACTTCTGTGGGAAAGTTCTTTGTCAAGTCTGTGCAAGTCATTGTCTGCTTTGCGTTTGTTCACACTATAAATAAAACTGCACTTGGGTTCATCCCTATAACTTGCCTCCAGTGGACTGAAACATTACATAGGCCTATACATTAAATATGTGCTGTGTCTCCATTTGCTCAAATATAGTAGTATAATATATAGTATAATAGTAGGGGTTGATGCAGGCAATCCTTTCTTCGGTGAGCCAAAACACACTAAAAGCTGGTCTGATTTCCTCCAGTGAGCTGACCTTTCCAAATATACCCTCAGGGCCCTAATTGGGCACAAGAGGAACAGTCTCCCTTCTTCCGCCATCACATGGGGCAGGGGATGAAATGCCTGAAGGACAAGGGACCTGACCACATTGGATGGGACCTTAGGCACGTAGCCAGGTCTAGGGTGCAAGATGGCATTGACTCCTCCAGGGGCAAACTCCAGGCAGGTTGGGGTGACTGCCAAGGCCTGGAGATCCCCCCACTCTCCTCAGAGAGGTAATAGTCAAGAGGAATGCCACTTTTAGTGTCAGATTCTTAGGTTCTGCCGATTCCAGTGGCTCAAAGGGGTCTTCAGCCAAACCCTCGAGCACCACTGCCAGATCCCATGTCGGAACTCTGGTACGGACTACAGGCCTCATCCTCTGAGCCCCACGTAGGAAACGTACAACCAAATGGTGCCTACCCAAAGGCCCATCACTCAGCGGAATGTGGAAAGCTCTAATAACTGCCACGTACACCTTGAGTGTGGATGGGGTAAGCCCTGCAGAAAATTGTTTTGGAGGAACTCCTGTACTGAAGCCACTGGGCAGTTAACTGTGTCTACCTCACGTTCTCTACACCAAGAAGCGAGAACATTCCACTTGAGGCTGCACAATCTCCTCGTAGACGGAGCCCTAGAACTGAGTAGGGTCTCTATAACATCTACTGGTAGTCCAGCCTCTTGGTACCCGGCCCCTTCAGGGGACAGACCCAAAGGTTCTATATTTCTGGGCGGGGGTGAAATATTGCACCCCCGCCTTTGATAGGAGGTCCCTCCTCAGAGGGACCTGCCACGGGGGACCCACCAGCAGAGCTATTATATCTGAAAACCAAACTCGAGTTGGCCAACAAGGAGCCACTAGAAGAAGACTGACTCCTTGTTATCAGACTCTCTCCAGGACCCCTGGGAGCAGAGCGATCGGGGGAAATGTATACAGACGCAGCCTCGGCCAGGGAGTGGCAGGTCTGTACCATGGCATCCAACCCCAGCGGGGCTGGATGCGTGAGGGAGAACCACAGTTGACAGTGGGATGTCTCTCGACACGCGAACAGGTCCACTGGGCCGAACCTCTTGACTCCACCACCTTGGGTTGAGCCGCCACTCCCTGGGCCTCAGCCTCTGTCTTGACAGGATGTCTGCCCCCTGATTCTGTATCCCCGGTATATACATTGCCCTGAAGGATAACAATCTCTCTTGCGACCAACGGAGAATGAGATGCGCCAATTTGCATAGGGGGCGTTATCTCAACCAGATGGTTCAAGTGTGGCACGACTGCCATATTGTCCGTGCGAACCAGAACGTGGTGCCCGCAAAGTTCCGGGAAAAAGCTCCTCAGAGCTTTGTAGACTGCCATCATTTCTAGACAATTTATGTTCCAGGTGGAATGATGGTCCTCCCACGGACCCCTCATAAAAGCGGCCTTCGATGAACACGTCTCAACCAGTGAGGGAAGCATCTGTTGAAACAGTTTTCCGGCAACATGATGCTCCCAACACTGGCCCCTTTGACAGAAACCAAACTTTCCTCCATATAATTAGAGCGTTACCCTGATCATACGGAATGGGTTCTCGCTGGGGGAAAACCCTTTGGTCTTTAGCCACCACTGTAGGGCCCTCATATGTAACAGGCCGAACGGAATAACGTTGGACGCTGCTGCTAGATGCCCTAACCCTTTCTGGAAGTGCTTCACAGTGATGCTGTGGCCCAGCCATATCCCTGAGACTATCACCAGAATGGTCTCGACTCTCGCGGGGGACAATTGTGCCCGCATCGAAACTGAATCCCATATCATCCCCAGAAAACTCGTTTCAGAAAACTCGTTTTCTGGGCCGGCATCAACACGCTCTTTTTCATGTTTAGTATCAGCCCCAAGCATTGAATATGCGCCAGAACAACATCTCAATGTTAAGCTGCCATCACCTACGATTGTGCCAGTATTAACCAGTCGTCGATATAATTTAGCACACAAATGCCCTGAAGTCTCAGTGGAGCCAGAGCTGCATCCATGCATTTGGTGAATGTGCGAGGGGAAAGAGCTAGGCCGAACGGAAGTACCCAATATTGGTATACCCCCGAAAGCGGACCTCAGAAACTTCCTGTGGCATGGAAGGATGGAGACATGAAAATAGGCGTCTTTTAAATCTATCGTGATGAACCAGTCATTGGGCTGGATCTGACTCACGATGGTGGGAATAGTCAACATCTTGAACTTGAATATTCTCAGAGACCGGTTCCAATTTTTTAGATCTAAAATCGGGCAAAGCCCTCCATCCTTTTTTGGAACTATAAAGTACCAGCTGTAGAACCCGGCCTCCATCTCCGATGCCGGAACCAATTCTATGGCTTCTTTTGTCAGCAAGGATTTTACTTCTTGTTCCATTACCCGAACCCACTCTGGCACCACTGCAGTCCAAGTCACCCCATTGAATTTTGGAGGTGGTGACCGAACTGCAGCCTGTACCCTATTTCTACAGTACGGAGGACCCATGTTGATAAATTCGGAAGGCATTTCTATGCGCCAAGATAATCTACTAAGGGAATCAGCCTCTCGAGGCTGGTCTCGGGTGTTAACTGAGCCTCGTTCCTCACCCCCTGAAGTGGATTCCTGGCAGGGAGCTGAAGACCATTTTTGGTATGTGGACATACGAGCTGCCCAGTCACAGATCTTTCTCGAGGCGACTGGAGCACCACCTGTCCATGGGAAAATTATGTGGCCTGAAGCGTCTGTGACGGCGGGATTACCACATCGTTTTCCCATCGAGAGCGCCGTGCGAGAGGCAACCTCGATTGCCCTTGCGCGGGAGGGGCCGCTCTTAGAAATCCTGCCACTGCTAGGATTTCTCCCTAGCTGCCTTCTTCGCCAGAAGGACGTTCCTGAGATCGCCCTTCAGCGCTGAAGCCTGCTGATGAGAGTGCCTCCTCTGTTGCCAGGCTCCTGGAGGAGGGGCTAGAGGCGACACTCTCTTTTTGCACCTGACGGTTCGAGAAGCTGGCTGACGGCTGAAGATACCCAATAGTGGCAGCCTTCCCAGATTTTGGCCGACGAGGGTGGAACAAAAACGACCAAACCCCTCCACATTTTCCCTATTTAAATACAGTTACACTAATAGTTGAACGACCTAGTATGGTGACACAAATTAAAACGTGGCACTTTTCTAAGCGGATTAAAAAGGAGAACTATAATGTATGGTGGAATAGCCCTTCTGAGAGTACTTCGACTCAGCGCAGTAAAAAGTCCCGGCTGAAAAATCTATGAGATGTGAGGGAGGATTTTTCAATTGATACATTTTTCAGTTGGCCGAATTTAAATTCTGTGAATTGATGCAGAAATTAAATATCGGCCAACTGAAAATGTGATCAGTCAGAAAATTTTCAATTGGGGACCTGATTTTTTTTTTTTACAGTGCTGGAAGGATTCTGCAACTGAGAAAGCCCTTAAAATGACCGAGTCCCTGATAAGTGCTCTTCTGGGGAGCTGATCGAGAAAATTCACATTTAATTAATTGTGTGATGTAATTAATACAATTTAGCAATCTCAGAATTTAAATGTCTTTTCTTTTTTCAATGTACTGTATTTATTAATATATTTATTAAGTAATATTCTCACATTTTATGTTCCGAAAGACATCATAGATAACTTGACAGCATACATAAGACTTTATTGATGAGTGTGAAGATACATATTTGTCAATATCTTCAAAATGTGTGCAGAGAGGCGTATTATGTAGATTGAACATAAGAAACCTGAGTCTTCAGAAGTTCCTTTAAAAAATCATCACTGCTTAACCTGGGGGAACAAATAAATGACATAAACACTTTAATTATGTATTACAATACAAAGTGCAGCTGTTATTTATGTTACTGTAACAGTATCTTATTTAAATGTAATATATTTATTGATATTAAGATGACCTTGAAGAGACTGAGCACAGCGCTGTATGTCAGGGAGAAGAGGAAGAGGAAGATAAATGAAGTGGCAGTGGACCAGAGACTTCTGAACTCATCCTCCTCTAGAACATCTTTATTACAGTTCAGAGCAAAGCCCTTCTCTGGCTCAGGAGGCTCGTCTGAAAAATAATAATAATTCATACAAGAACATGAGATATATATGAATCAGAACTCATACATCCTATATTTAAGGTCCAATGTGTCATATTAGGGTTATGTAAACACTCAAGCACACAACGACTGTGCCTAAGCATATTCTTATATTTAAAATATATGGTTATCAAGTAACTTTCACTTTTCAATATCTCAGACATTATGTAATAATGATTTACTGATAATAGAATAAAATATCACACTCCCTTACAATAAGAAATCTGTATTCTACATGGTTTGTAAAAGGCAATATTTACATGGTGACTTTGATGATCACCTTTAGAAATTAATAACTATGTGCAGAATCACAGAATATTCTTGTTTCTCTAAAAACAGATAAAAAGGGACCAGAAAATGAAGCACACAAAGTTTCTGACTGCAAAAAAACAGGAGAGCTGAACTAAATCATGCAAACACAGATTTATTGCTTAGAATTGTCACAATATAAAGTCAAAATGAATTGTTTTGGATTTGAAACATAGAGCATGGCACTGTTATATCAGAGGACATGGAAAGGCTAACAGCGGTACAATAAGCACAGACAAAACATACATGAGCAATTTAAAGAAAATTATCACATTCACACAGGTCAAAATTAATTTTGCTTATTTTTTTTTCACTATGATATTATGCTGACTATATATTAGTTCATATTAATTTTTGCATTTAATAAATTAAACATAGTTTTGAGTGTAATTTGGCTTTGATGTGACCCATGCAGTCAAGTAATACAGACATTTACAGAAATATGCACAAAACAACATCAAGGAAACATATCTTCACAAGAAAGCAACAGGACAAAAGAGCTGGAAACCATTCATGTGAACAAATAGATATTATGAATCATCAGGACATTCATGCTGTTTACTTAGGCTTGTTGACACTTGTAATGGAGCGTCTGTATTCTTCATGTTGGCATGCATGACTGCGCAGGTGACAGTGGGGTTCTTATCTTCATACTGTTGTTTTGACATTGTCAGAATGCTCAGAACAGATGTGGAGTTCTCTCGAAGAATGGGAGCACTGGTTCTGCCCTCTATGTAAGGCTCTGCATCTCCGCTCACTTTCCACATCATATAGACATCGCCAAGATTACTGCTGGTAACCTCACACACCAGAGAGACAGAATCTGTGTTGATACTATCAGGTCTGTAAATGAAAACACTGGGTGTGTGACCATCTGAATTGGAGAAAATTATAAAGATTCATTAAAATATTCAAAAAGAAGATTAACACAATAATGAATAGCAATCTGTGTATCAAGCCTGTCTCTGACAGCAAAACAAAGAAACCATTCCACAATGTCTAAGCATTTTTAATATACTTTCAGCACCTATAAAGCCATGATCTTCATTTTCTTAATGTTTTAAATTGGTGACTCACCTCCTATATTAAAACGGATCTCCTGCTCGATGTATCTGTTATTATTTGGGTCAGGGATGGTGCAGGTGATAATTTCTCCATCAAACCATTTCTTTGTATTAATGGTGACATTGTATGTTTTTGTATACTGTGATATGTCTTTAGAAAACTCAACTCTTCCAGCTGAGATTTCTAATCCATTTTTGCATGACATTGTAGTATTTTCCACTGTCTGTTCTACATCTCCAGAAACAACAGCCTCCAAGACAACTGCATTTTCTACAAATATTGTTTTCACAAATGGTGGCTTCAGCGTCAGCGTCAATTTAGCTAAGGGAGTAAGAAGTAATAAATATGATTTAAATTTGGATTCAAAGACATGGGAGCGTGAGAGAAAGCAAACCAGCATTAAATGATGTTGATTTGAAACATAGAGCATGGCACTGTTATATCAGAGGACTTGGAAAGGCTAACAGCGGTACAATAAGCACAGACAAAACATACATGAGCAATTTTAAGAAAATGATCACATTCACACAGGTCAAAATTAATTTTGCTTATTTTTTTTCACTATAATATTATGCTGACTATATTTTAGTTCATAATTATTTGCATTTTATAAATTAAACATAGTTTTGAGTGTAATTTGGCTTTGATGTGACCCATGCAGTCAAGTGATATAGACCTATACCGAAATATGCACAAAACAACATCAAAGATACATATCTTGACAAGAAAGCAACAGGACAAAAGAGCTGGAGACCGTTCATGTGAACAAATAGATATTATGAATCATCAGGACATTCATGCTGCTTACATAGGCTTGTTGACACTTGTAATGGAGCATCTGTATTCTTCATGTTGGCGTGTTTGACTGCGCAGGTGACAATGGGGTTCTTGTCTTCATACTGTTGTTTTGACATTGTCAGAATGCTGTAAACAGACGTGGAGTTCTCTCGAAGAATGGGAGCACTGGTTCTGCCCTCTATGTAAGGCTCTTTGCTCACTTTCCACATCATATAGACATCGCCAAGAATACGACTGGTGACCTCACACACCAGAGAGACAGAATCTGTGTTGATTCTATCAGTTCTGTAAATGAAAACACTGGGTGTCTTACCATCTGAATTGGAGAAAATGAAAAAATAAATTCATTAAAATATTCAAAAAGAAGAATCACAAAATAATGAGTAACAATCTGTATACCAAGCCTGTCTTAAATCTCTCACAGCAAAACAAAGAAACCATTCCACAATGTCTAAGCATTTTAAATATTTTTTTCAGCCTTTCAGCATCTATGAATATAAAGCCATGATCTTCATTTTTTGTAAATTGGTGACTCACCTCCTCTATTAAAACTGATATTCTTCTCGATGTCTCTGTTATTATTTGGGTCAGGGATGGTGCAGGTGATAATTTCTCCATCAAACCATTTCTTTGTATTAATGGTGACATTGTATTTTTTCGTATACTGTGACATGTCTTTAGAAAACTCAACTCGTCCATCTGAGGTTTTGAATCCATTTTTGCATGACATTGCAGTATTTTCCACTGTTTGTTCTACATCTCCAGAAACAACAGCCTCCAAGACAACTGCATTTTCTACAAATATTGTTTTCACAAATGGTGGCTTCAGCGTTAGCGTCAATTTAGCTAAGGGAGTAAGAAGTAATAAATATGATTTAAATTTGGATTTAAAGACATGGGAGCGTGAGAGAAAGCAAACCAGCATTAAATGATGTTGATTTGAAACATAGAGCATGGCACTGTTATATCAGAGGACATGGAAAGGCTAACAGCGGTACAATATTAGTTCATAATTATTTGCATTTAATAAATTAAACATAGTTTTGAGTGTAATTTGGCTCTGATGGGACGCATGCAGTCAAGTGATATAGACCTATACAGAAATATGCACAAAACAACATCAAAGATACATATCTTGACAAGAAAGCAACAGGACAAACAAGCTGGAGACCGTTCATGTGAACAAATAGATATTAGGAATCATCAGGACATTCATGCTGCTTACATAGGCTTGTTGACACTTGTAATGGAGCGTCTGTATTCTTCATGTTGGCGTGTTTGACTGCACAGGTGATAATGGTTTTCTTATCTTCATACTGTTGTTTTGACATTGTCAGAATGCTGTGAACAGACATGGAGTTCTCTCGAAGAATGGGAGCACTGGTTCTGCCCTCTATGTAAGGCTCTTTGCTCACTTTCCACATCATATAGACATCGCCAAGATAACGGCTGGTGACCTCACACACCAGAGAGACAGAATCTGTGTTGATTTTATCAGGTGTGTAAATAGAAACACTGGGTGTTTGACCATCTGAATTGGAGAAAATGATAAAGATTTATTAGACAAACAAACAGAAGAATCAAACAATAATGAATAACAATCTGTTTATCAAGCCTGTCTTAAATCTCTGACAGCAAAACAAAGAAACCATTCAACAATGTCTATGCATTTTAAATATTTTTTTCAGCCTTTCAGCATCTATGAATATAAAGTCATGATCTTCATTTTTTTGTAAATTGGTGACTCACCTCCTCTATTAAAACTGATATTCTTCTCGATGTTTCTGTTATTATTTGGGTCAGGGATGGTGCAGGTGATAATTTCTCCATCAAACCATTTCTTTGTATTAATGGTGACATTGTATGTTTTTGTATACTGTGACATGTCTTTAGAAAACTCAACTCTTCCAACTGAGGTTTCTAATCCATTTTTGCATGACATTGTAGTATTTTCCACTGTCTGTTCTACATCTCCAGAAACAACAGCCTCCAAGACAACTGCATTTTCTACAAATATTTTTTTCACAAATGGTGGCTTCAGCGTCAGCATCAATTTAGCTAAGGGAGTAAGAAGTAATAAATATTTAAATTTGATTTAAATTTGGATTTAAAGATATGGGAGCGTGAGAGAAAGCAAACCAGCATTAAATGATGTTGATTTGAAACATAGAGCATGGCACTGTTATATCAGAGGACATGGAAAGGCTAACAGCGGTACAATAAGCACAGACAAAACATACATGAGCAATTTAAAGAAAATGATCACATCAGAATTAATTCTGCTTATTTTTTTTCACTATAATATTATGCTGACTATATATTAGTTCATAATTATTTTCATTTAATAAATTAAACATAGGTTTGAGTGTAATTTGGCTTTGATGTGACCCATGCAGTCAAGTGATATAGACCTATACAGAAATCGTCTCAGGTTACGTATGTAACCATGGATCCCTGAGAGGGAACGAGACGCTGCGTCGAAACGCTACGGGAACGCCTCTGCGTGATTGCGTCATGAAGCACTAGTGCAATCTCTCCAATAGCGTGGAGATACGTCATAGGCGGGTGACGTCATCGACCAGGAAGCTATAAAGCACACCCGGACCAAACGGTCGTCAGCTTCTGAAAGAGTCAAACAAGTCGGTCACAGGCATGCCGGGAGTATGGCATCGCGATGCAGCGTCTCGTTCCCTCTCAGGGAACCATGGTTACATACCTAACCTGAGGCATTTCCTTTATCGAGGGAACTCGAGCTGTGTCGAAACGCCACAGGAACGAAATAACCACGTCGCCATAGTCCCAAGTGTCTGTCTATGTGAATTACTCAACCCACAAACACCCGGGACCCTGGGGTAGAGGCTACATCTAAGTTGTAAAACCTCACAAAAGTGTGCGGAGAGGACCACCCTGCCGCATCACACACCTCTTGAAGCGAAATTCCTGATATTAGAGCCAAAGAGGCCGCCATACTCCTGGTTGAGTGGGCTCAGACTTTCAGAGGTGAAGGCTGTCCAGCCGACTCGTATGCTAATGAAATAGCCTCGACTATCCATTTGCTCAACGTCTGCTTTGATGCTGGTTTTCCCTTACTCGGGGGTCCAAAACACACGAACAACTGTTCCGATTTTCGCCACAGGGCAGCTCTGTGGACATACGCATCTAGGGCCCTCACTGGGCAAAGCAGATTTAACCTCTCCTGGTCTTGGTCAAGGAACGGAGGTGGACAGAACACCTGCAGCATTACAGGACCGGCTACATTAGTCGGGACCTTAGGAACATACCCTTCCCTCGGGAACAGGAATGCTTTCACCATTCCAGGTGCAAATTCAAGGCAAGAGGGAGCTACCAACAGAGCCTGCAAGTCCCCTACTCTCTTCAGAGACGAGATAGCCAGAAGGAACACCGTTTTCACCGTGATGAACTTCTCTGACACCTTTTTGATAGGCTCAAACGGGGCTAACATTAGGCCTTCTAATACTATGGCCAAATCCCAGGTATGCACCCTCGAGCGTGCCACAGGTCTCATCATCATCATTCCACAGAGGAAACGAGTAACCCATGGGTGTCTCCCCACTGAAGCACTCTCTATCGGGGTGTGGTAGGCCGATATAGCCGCCACGTACACCTTTAGAGTTAACGGGGATAACCCTGCAGAGAACTTCTCTTGCATAAACTCAAGTACCGAACCGACCGGGCAGTGAACTGGGTTTAAAGAACAGCCTGTGCACCAGGCGACGAAAACTCTCCATTTAAGGGTATACAGTCTCCTCCTAGAAGGTGCTCTGGAGTGCAACATGGTTTCTATCACCTCAGTAGATAGACCCAATTCTACGAGCTGGGCCCCCTCAGAGGCCAAGCCCACAGTTTCCATAGCTCCGGGCGGGGGTGCACTACTGACCCCCTCGCCTGGGAGAGAAGGTCCCTCCTGACCGGGATTTCCCACAGAGGACCCTCGAGGAGAGACACAATGTCTGACAGCCATACTCAGCCCGGCCAGAACGGGGCTACCAATAACAGCTGGGCCCCGTCCCGGCGGACTCTCTCCAGCACTCCTGGGAGGAACGCCAGAAGGGGAAAGGCGTACAGACGCAGCCTCTGCCATGTCTGTACCATCGCATTCAGCCCCAGTGTGGCTGGATACGTGAGGGAGTAAAATAGGGGACAGTGCGTTGTCTCTTTAGACGCAAACAGATCCACCTGAGCTCGCCCGAAGCGATTCCAGAGGAGCTCCACCACCTCGGGGCTCCACTCCCCCGGCACTACTCCCTGCCTCGACAGGGAGTCCGCCACTAAATTCAGGTAACCCGAAATATACACTGTTCTGACAGATAACAACTTGTCCCGAGCCCAAATCAACATTCGATGCACCAACTTCCACAACCGGCGCGATCTTTGACACCCCAGGCGATTTATATAGGAGACCACCGCTGTTTTGTCTGAACATACTAACACATGGTGGCCCCTGAGGTCTGGGAGAAAGTGCCTGAGTGACAGGAACACGGCCATCAGCTCCAGCTGGTTTATGTGCCACGAAAGCTGATGGCCGCTTCACAGACCCCGAGCTGAGTGGCCACTCATGACCGCCCCCCAACCAGTTAGGGAGGCATCCTTCATTAGCGTTAAGCGGTGACAAGGAACCCCCATAACTGGACCTTGGGATAGGAACAAAGGATCCTTCCACTTCACCAAGGCACGTAGGCAGCGCCGCGTGACCTTGATCAAGCAAAATGGATTTCCCACAGGGGAGAAGCCCTTGGTCCTGAGCCAACACTGTAAGGGTCTCATGTACAGCAGGCCAAAAGGTATCACATTGGACGCTGCCGCCATCAGCCCTAACACTCTTTGGAAGTGTTTCACAGTGAGTGACTGACCTAGCCTTATTCGGTTCACGGTATCCAGGATTGCTTTTATCCTGGGAGGAGATAGCTGAGCTGACATTCTTTTTGTGTCCCAAACTACCCCAGAAAAGTAGTGCTCTGCTGAGGTGCCAACACACTTTTCTTTCCGTTTAACCTTAGCCTAATCATATGAACCTTTCATATGGGTGAGGACAGCATCTCGATGCTGAAACGCCAGTTGTTCCGACTGTGTCAATATGAGCCAATCGTCAATGTAATTGAGAACGCAGATGCCCTGGAATCGCAGCGGAGCCAGAGCTGCATCCACGCACTTCGTGAAAGTGCGTGGCGATAAAGCTAGGCCAAATGCCAGCACTCGATACTGGTAAGCTTTGCCCCCGAAAGCAAATCTGAGGAATTTTCTGTGCTGCAGAAGGAGGGAGATGTGGAAGTATGCATCTTTTAGGGCTATTGTAACACACCAGTCCTCTGACCTGATCTGGCACACGATCTGTTTCAGCGTGAGCATCTTGAACTTTAGTTTCTTTACTGCCCTGTTTAACTGATGCAGATCTAAAATAGGCCGTAGCCCTCATCCTTCTTTGGAACTATGAAGTACCGGCTGTAAAACCCCGACTCTCTGCAGTGGGGAGGGACCCTCTCTATAGCCTCTTTTCGCAGAAGAGTCTGCACCTCTTGTTCCATGACCAAAGCCTGCACGGAGCTTACTACTGTAGGAGTAACCCTGCTGAACATGGGTGGGTGTAAACCGAATTTAATTCTGTACCCTTTTTCTATTGTAAGCAGGACCCATTTGGAGATATTTGGCAGAAGTTTCCACGCTGCCAGAAAATCTACTAAGGGAACCAGCCTCTCGAGGCTGGCCTCTGGATTCCTCTGGGCGGTCAGCCTGGTGTCCTGTAACGGCGTACCGGCAGGAAGCAACCGAACCCCCCGAGGGCCCTTCTGGGAGGGCGCGAACATCCCCACGTGCTATATTTCCGGGCGGACATGGAGATATTCGTTCGCCGGGGACCGCTGCACCTTGAAGCACCATAGGTGGCAGGGTTGGCAGACCGCCCCCCCGATGGCATCGAGAGAGAACGGGCGCCTCGGCGAGCCACACTCTCCAGAAGGGGATTGCCATCGGAAGTCCTGCGCTTCTGGCGTCAGGACTTCTTCTTTGCCGAGGCCTTCCTAGAGATGATGACAGACCTTAAGTCTGCCCTACCTTGGGAAGACCTCGGCTGAGCGCGCTGCCCGGACCCCCAGCTGTCTCTCTGTGGGGGAGCCTGTGCAGCCACGCTCTCTTTCTGCTGCGCTCTATAAGAGGAGGACGCACTCGGCTGCTCCCGCCCAGCAGCCCCAGAGGGATAAGACTTAAGGGGGAGAAATCGCTGGAACGCGGCCGCTTGTTTCTTTGCCTCCTGAAATCTTTCGACGACTGTATTAACTGAGTCGCCGAAGAGGCCAGTCGGGGAGATAGGAGCATCCATCAAATATTTCTTGTCTCGCTCCTTAATATCTGACAAATTCAGCCACAGATGTCTCTCCGTGGTCACCAGGGCTGCCATAGAGCGGCCGATGGATTTGGCCGTCTCCTTGGTGGCCCGAAGAGACAAACCTGCAGCCCTCCTAATCCCCGCTATCGTCTCTCTCCCCACTTCCTCACACTCATCGTCAATATCCCTCAACAGGTCTGCCTGATATGCTTGTAAGACAGCCACCGTATGTAAACAGGCGGCTGTCTGACCTGCTGCCGAATACTCCCTGCCCACTAAAGCTGTTCTTACTGGCTTAGTGGGCAGCTGCGGGGCTCTCAGCGACGATGCAGACTCGGGGGAGAGATAGCTCGCGAGCGTCTCTTCCACCCGAGGCATCGCCGCATAACCGTGGCTCTTCAACCCTACGATATTTGAATATTCACACATGGCCGGGTTGAAGACCCTGAATGATGCCGGTTTCGCCCAGGACCTCGACACCTCGGTGTGAAGGTCTAGGAAAAACGGCAAGCCCCACTTTGGATGTTGCGATCTAGATGGTAGGAAGGGTTCATCTAATTTACTATGTTGACGGACTTCCTGTCGCTCGGGCGGCCAGTCGAGGCTTAATCTAGCCACGGCACGAGTCAAAACCTCCAATAGCTCCTCTTGAGCGTGTGTGTGCAATGGCGACATACGATCATCATCATCCAGGCTCACAACATCCAGTTCCTCGGAGCAGAAGAAACCACAGAGCGTGCTTCCAACTCATGAACTGAAGCATGAGATCCAGCGGGTAAGGGCAGAGAAAGAAGATCACCCGTCTCTAACCCCGCCACTAGATCCATTTGCGATCCCCAGGACGCGAGCCTTCGCTGCGCCTCGGCAACAGCGGGATCCGAGCCCTGAAGACCGCAAGCTGAAGCACCCTCCTCGAAGAGTGCCCGGCGTGATCTCAGCGTTCTCATTGGGAGCTTTTCGCAATGCTAGCAGCCAGCCCCCCTCGAGAGCTGACTGGGCATGCTCAAGACCCAAACACATAACGCACAACTCGTGTGTATCCCCACCCGTGATGTAGCGTGGGCAGGGAGTAACACACTGATTAAACTGTTTGCTCGCCATACTTTCTTTCAATAGACAAAACACACATGAAATGGACAAACAATAACCACATAGAGCGCTTGTGAAGACACAGAAGCTGACGACTGTTTGGTCCGGGTGTGCTTTATAGCTTCCTGGTTGATGACGTCACCCGCCTATGACGTATCTCCACGCTATTGGACAGATTTCACTAGTGCTTCATGACGCAATGACGCAGAGGCGTTCCCGTAGCGTTTCGACGCAGCTCGAGTTCCCTCGATAAAGGGAAATGCACAAAACAACATCAAAGATACATATCTTGATAAGAAAGCAACAAGACAAAAGAGCTGGAGACCGTCCATGTGAACAAATAGATATTATGAATCATCAGGACATTCATGCTGCTTACATAGGCTTGTTGACACTTGTAATGGAGCGTCTGTATTCTGCATGTTGGCGTGTTTGACTGCACAGGTGATAATGGTTTTCTTATCTTCATACTGTTGTTTTGACATTGTCAGAATGCTGTGAACAGACATGGAGTTCTCTCGAAGAATGGGAGCACTGGTTCTGCCCTCTATGTAAGGCTCTTTGCCCAATTTCCACATCATATAGACATCGCCAAGATAACGGCTGGTGACCTCACACACCAGAGAGACAGAATCTGTGTTGATTTTATCAGGTCTATAAATAGAAACACTGGGTGTTTGACCATCTGAATTGGAGAAAATTATAAAGATTTATTAGACAAACAAACAGAAGAATCAAACAATAATGAATAACAATCTGTGTATCAAGCCTGTCTCTGACAGCAAAACAAAGAAACCATTCCACAATGTCTTAGCATTTTAAATATTTTTTTCAGCCTTTCAGCATCTATGAATATAAAGCCATGATCTTCATTTTTTGAATGTTTTAAATTGGTGACTCACCTCCTATATTAAAACTGATATTCTTTTCGATTTCTCTGTTATTATTTGGGTCAGGGATGGTGCAGGTGATAATTTCTCCATCAAACCATTTCTTTGTATTAATGGTGACATTGTATGTTTTCGTATACTGTGACATGTCTTTAGAAAACTCAACTCGTCCAGCTGAGGTATCGATTCCATTTTTGCATGACATTGCAGTATTTTCCACTGTTTGTTCTACATCTCCAGAAACAACAGCCTCCAAGACAACTGCATTTTCTACAAATATTTTTTTCACAAACGGTGGCTTCAGCGACAGGGTCAATTTAGCTAAGGGAGTAAGAAGTAATAAATATGATTTAAATTTGGATTCAAAGACATGGGAACGTGAGAGAAAGCAAACCAGCATTAAATGATGTTGATTTGAAACATAGAGCATGGCACTGTTATATCAGAGGACATGGAAAGGCTAACAGCGGTACAATAAGCACAGACAAAACATACATGAGCAATTTTAAGAAAATGATCACATTCACACAGGTCAGAATTAATTTCGCTATTTTTTTTTTCACTATGATATTATGCTGACTATATATTAGTTCATAATTATTTGCATTTAATAAATTAAACATAGTTTTGAGTGTAATTTGGCTTTGATGTGACGCATGCAGTCAAGTGATATAGACCTATACAAAAATATGCACAAAACAACATCAAAGATACATATCTTGACAAGAAAGCAACAGGACAAAAGAGTTGGAGACCGTTCATGTGAACAAATAGATATTATGAATCATCAGGACATTCATGCTGCTTACATAGGCTTGTTGACACTTGTAATGGAGCGTCTGTATTCTTCATGTTGGCGTGTTTGACTGCACAGGTGATAATGGTTTTCTTATCTTCATACTGTTGTTTTGACATTGTCAGAATGCTGTGAACAGACGTGGAGTTCTCTCGAAGAATGGGAGCACTGGTTCTGCCCTCTATGTAAGGCTCTTTGCTCACTTTCCACATCATATAGACATCGCCAAGATTACGACTGGTGACCTCACACACCAGAGAGACAGAATCTGTGTTGATTTTATCAGGTCTATAAATAGAAACACTGGGTGTTTGACCATCTGAATTGGAGAAAATTATTAAGATTTATTAGACAAACAAACAGAAGAATCAAACAATAATGAATAACAATCTGTGTATCAAGCCTGTCTTAAATCTCTGACAGCAAAACAAAGAAACCATTCCACAATGTCTAAGCATTTTAAATATTTTTTTCAGCCTTTCAGCATCTATGAATATAAAGCCATGATCTTCATTTTTTGAATGTTTTAAATTGGTGACTCACCTCCTCTATTAAAACTGATATTCTTCTCGATGTTTCTGTTATTATTTGGGTCAGGGATGGTGCAGGTGATAATTTCTCCATCAAACCATTTCTTTGTATTAATGGTGACATTGTATGTTTTCGTATACTGTGACATGTCTTTAGAAAACTCAACTCGTCCAGCTGAGGTATCGATTCCATTTTTGCATGACATTGCAGTGTTTTCCACTGTTTGTTCTACATCTCCAGAAACAACAGCCTCCAAGACAACTGCATTTTCTACAAATATTTTTTTCACAAACGGTGGCTTCAGCGACAGCGTCAATTTAGCTAAGGGAGTAAGAAGTAATAAATATGATTTAAATTTGGATTCAAAGACATGGGAACGTGAGAGAAAGCAAACCAGCATTAAATGATGTTGATTTGAAACATAGAGCATGGCACTGTTATATCAGAGGACATGGAAAGGCTAACAGCGGTACAATAAGCACAGACAAAACATACATGAGCAATTTTAAGAAAAGTATCACATTCACAGAGGTCAGAATTAATTTCGCTATTTTTTTTTCACTATGATATTATGCTGACTATATATTAGTTCATAATTATTTGCATTTAATAAATTAAACATAGTTTTGAGTGTAATTTGGCTTTGATGTGACCCATGCAGTCAAGTGATATAGACCTATACAGAAATATGAAGAAAACAACATCAAAGATACATATCTTGACAAGAAAGCAAAAGGACAAAAGAGCTGGAGACCGTTCATGTGAACAAATAGATATTATGAATCATCAGGACATTCATGCTGCTTACATAGGCTTGTTGACACTTGTAATGGAGCGTCTGTATTCTTCATGTTGGCGTGTTTGACTGCACAGGTGATAATGGTTTTCTTATCTTCATACTGTTGTTTTGACATTGTCAGAATGCTGTGAACAGACGTGGAGTTCTCTCGAAGAATGGGAGCACTGGTTCTGCCCTCTATGTAAGGCTCTTTGCTCACTTTCCACATCATATAGACATCGCCAAGATTACGACTGGTGACCTCACACACCAGAGAGACAGAATCTGTGTTGATTTTATCAGGTGTGTAAATAGAAACACTGGGTGTTTGACCATCTGAATTGGAGAAAATTATAAAGATTTATTAGACAAACAAACAGAAGAATCAAACAATAATGAATAACAATCTGTGTATCAAGCCTGTCTCTGACAGCAAAACAAAGAAACCATTCCACAATGTCTAAGCATTTTAAATATTTTTTTCAGCCTTTCAGCATCTATGAATATAAAGCCATGATCTTCATTTTTTAAATGTTTTAAATTGGTGACTCACCTCCTCTATTAAAACTGATATTCTTCTCGATTTCGCTGTTATTATTTGGGTCAGGGATGGTGCAGGTGATAATTTCTCCATCAAACCATTTCTTTGTATTAATGGTGACATTGTATTTTTTCGTATACTGTGACATGTCTTTAGAAAACTCAACTCTTCCATCTGAGGTTTTGAATCCATTTTTGCATGACATTGTAGTATTTTCCACTGTCTGTTCTACATCTCCAGAAACAACAGCCTCCAAGACAACTGCATTTTCTACAAATATTGTTTTCACAAATGGTGGCTTCAGCGTCAGCGTCAATTTAGCTAAGGGAGTAAGAAGTAATAAATATGATTTAAATTTGGATTTAAAGACATGGGAGCGTGAGAGAAAGCAAACCAGCATTAAATGATGTTGATTTGAAACATAGAGCATGGCACTGTTATATCAGTGGACATGGAAAGGCTAACAGCGGTACAATAAGCAGACAAAACATACATGAGCAATTTTAAGAAAATGATCACATTCACACAGGTCAGAATTAATTTCACTTATTTTTTCCCACTATTTTATGCTGACTATATATTAGTTCATAATTATTTGCATTTAATAAATTAAACATAGTTTTGAGTGTAATTTGGCTTTGATGTGACCCATGCAGTCAAGTGATATAGACCTATACAGAAATATGAAGAAAACAACATCAAAGATACATATCTTGACAAGAAAGCAACAGGACAAAAGAGCTGGAGACCGTTCATGTGAACAAATAGATATTATGAATCATCAGGACATTCATGCTGCTTACATAGGCTTGTTGACACTTGTAATGGAGCGTCTGTATTCTTCATGTTGGCGTGTTTGACTGCACAGGTGATAATGGTTTTCTTATCTTCATACTGTTGTTTTGACATTGTCAGAATGCTGTGAACAGACGTGGAGTTCTCTCGAAGAATGGGAGCACTGGTTCTGCCCTCTATGTAAGGCTCTTTGCTTACTTTCCACATCATATAGACATCGCCAAGATTACGGCTGGTTACCTCACACACCAGAGAGACAGAATCTGTGCTGATTTTATCAGGTGTGTAAATAGAAACACTGGGTGTTTGACCATCTGAATTGGAGAAAGTGATAAAGATTTATTAGACAAACAAACAGAAGAATCAAACAATAATGAATAACAATCTGTGTATCAAGCCTGTCTTAAATCTCTGACAGCAAAACAAAGAAACCATTCCACATTGTCTAAGCATTTTAAATATTTTTTTCAGCCTTTCAGCATCTATGAATATAAAGCCATGATCTTCATTTTTTAATGTTTAAAATTGGTGACTCACCTCCTCTATTAAAACTGATATTCTTCTCGATGTCTCTGTTATTATTTGGGTCAGGGATGGTGCAGGTGATAATTTCTCCATCAAACCATTTCTTTGTATCAATGGTGACATTGTATTTTTTCGTATACTGTGACATGTCTTTAGAAAACTCAACTCTTCCATTTGAGGTTTCTGATACATTTTTGCATGACATTGCAGTGTTTTCCACTGTCTGTTCTACATCTCCAGAAACAACAGCCTCCAAGACAACTGCATTTTCTACAAATATTGTTTTCACAAATGGTGGCTTCAGCGTCAGCGTCAATTTAGCTAAGGGAGTAAGAAGTAATAAATATGATTTAAATTTGGATTCAAAGACATGGGAGCGTGAGAGAAAGCAAACCAGCATTAAATGATGTTGATTTGAAACATAGAGCATGGCACTGTTATATCAGAGGACATGGAAAGGCTAACAGCGGTACAATAAGCAGACAAAACATACATGAGCAATTTTAAGAAAATGATCACATTCACACAGGTCAGAATTAATTTTGCATATTTTTTTTTCACTATGATATTATGCTCACTATATATTAGTTCATAATTATTTGCATTTAATAAATTAAACATAGTTTTGAGTGTAATTTGGCTTTGATGTGACCCATGCAGTCAAGTGATATAGACCTATACAGAAATATGAAGAAAACAACATCAAAGATACATATCTTGACAAGAAAGCAACAGGACAAAAGAGCTGGAGACCGTTCATGTGAACAAATAGATATTATGAATCATCAGGACATTCATGCTGCTTACATAGGCTTGTTGACACTTGTAATGGAGCGTCTGTATTCTTCATGTTGGCGTGTTTGACTGCACAGGTGATAATGGTTTTCTTATCTTCATACTGTTGTTTTGACATTGTCAGAATGCTGTGAACAGACGTGGAGTTCTCTCGAAGAATGGGAGCACTGGT